>NC_053154.1:16665498-16762998 GCF_016835505.1 Polypterus senegalus | reverse complement strand
TGAAAATTAACTGTCAAGATTAGTGAAACTGTACATCCTGCAATGTAATAAAACAATGATTCTGTCACATGCATTTTATCAAGAATGCCTACATTTTTTGAAACTAACTTTACTACAAGGTTTAGATACCATCACAAACAAGTGGTAGACAACCAATTGGAGTTTGAAGTTCTATTTAAGGTGCTTACTTGTCCATGGTGTGAGGGTATTTTTTATCCTGGAAAGAGGATAGCATGGGTGTGGACTTCACCAGAAAGGGACAAGCAAGAGAGAAAGGAGAAGGCATCCTTATAAAAAGCGTTGGGAAGTGATGTTTCAAATGTGCAGCATGTATTCTCAAGTTTAAGCATCAAACGTTTGCACAAGTCTGAGAATTGCTCCAGGGGCTATATTAAAATGCTGACCTTATGCTCTGACCTTCAAAGGTCATGAATTAAGACAATTTCCCCTTATGAGTGATAAAGTATATCAAATCAAAAAAAAAAAAAGAGCAAGAAATACATAGCAGAGCCTTTCAATGTTCAGCATAATATGCACAAACCACAATGAAAATATCAAATGCAAATTATGAACTTAATTCATAATGTAAATGTAAACATTTCTGATTTGTTGTACTGAATGATTGACTGCCTGGGTGGTTAGAGATTTTAAAATCCAAGAAATCTGGTAGTGCGGTGTAGTGGTTAAGGGTTTGGAAATCAAAATGTGAGGCTGTGGGTTCAAATGCTGCTACTCACACTGTGTGAACATAAGCAAGTTAGTTCAAATGTTGTAACATGCCTTGGATGAAGTTGACAGCCAAATAAGTAATAATGTAGGATCTCATGGAAGTATATATAAAAAATAAAGATATACGTTCTACCATCAAAAGCTCAGCAGCCTGATTATGGGGACTTCAATTTTAAATGATATAAAATCCCTCTCAAAGTACTCATCTGAACCTATTGACCTCATCTTAAGAGACTTAAATAATTTTACATACAAGGACTCCACTTTTCTATTATAAGTTCAATTTTTTGTATTTTATTTATTCATTATTATTCTCACCAAACTTTAATCTGTTTTTCTTTTCTTGTAACCGTTTGACATCTTGTGAAGCACTCTCGAGCTACATCCAGTGTATGAAAATGTGCTACAGAAGCAAATGCTGCTGATACAGTTGGAACGCAAAACAATATAAAACTGACATCATTACCACAGACATCACTGAGGGCTTGTGACTTGTTCACATTTAAAGCAGGCCATTCCAACTGATACTGCATGACATACCATATCTAGATCAATAGAGTTTTCAAAAAATAAAAACATAAGAAGAGGCTGGCTAATATGAGTACACAACTGTTGGCACAGACTGCTTGGGTGACCGAACACTCAAAAAATACTCGTTAGGCTTGACTGGTAAATGAGTGTATTTGCTTTTATTACTGTTATTTTATAATAGAATCTGCAAAATGAATATGTCTCCTAATGGCAGTGCTGTAAAATGTGTTTTGAGATTTTTCAGGAAATTTTGATTAAAGAGTTCAAAAATAAGGTAGTCACTTCAGGTAAGGAAGACACAAGTTTCAGGTTAAGGTGGTTATATTCACTAATCATGGAGCTGCAGAGTTGTAAATTATTGCATGGTGGTTAGCATATATGACAATTACGACCCAGTAAGCCAGTTTACACTTCTAGAGACCTCGGGTCAAATCCCTGTTCAGTCAGATGCTTTCAGTTAATGGGGAAAAAAAAATCAAAAAATGTGTGCAAAACTTTATTAAGCATTAATAATATCCATCCAGATACACCAGTAATGCTCCGCTCACGTTTCAGAAATGTACTACAGTAGTTATATTCATTAAGTGAGCTCAGCTACATTAACAAACATCCCTCTGCCCACCTCACTGTTGTTTCTTAAGATTTGTAATATAATCAAATCTAAAGAACAACATTATTCAACAAAGGGGTCCAGTTGGAATGAAAGGTGTCAAAAAACATTTCTTTAAATATTTTTTGCAAAATTAAATGATACACTAAAATTATATTTGACAAGAAACTATAAAGGAGCTTATTAATTAGAGAGTGAAGTTAATACAAGTTAGGAATATAACTGATAAAAAGGGGGAAATAAAAAAACAACTTTTAATTTCAGCACATTGACGGGATTGATTTTTTTCACAAGACACGTATATGTTTAACTGGTTAAGCTGTTCTTATGCCACTGAATTCTTGGTCAACTGGAATTATTGTCGAGTCTGTCAATCCCACTTATTTAAAACACCACTGTATTCCTCCAGGCCTGCAAATGAAACTGAATAGGTATAACAAGATTAGTTGAACTATTCAAGTCCTTAACTTTTCATCAGCATCATCCTAAGGTGGGTATTAGAAAAAATTAACCGTGTCACAACCTGTTCATTTTGTAATATTTATTATTAAATCTAGTTATAATATAACTGTGTGTGTGTGAGCAGTAAAGTTACTTTAAAGAATGGAGGAGTGACATGGACAATAAGGTCTGCATTTTTTTTCATTGCCTGTTTGCCAGCTGACAATTACGAGACACACCTTTTAGTCTTAATCAGGTTAAAGATTGGCAAGTTTAGTAGAGAGGTTTTAACATCGGCAGAGTTGCAGCACAAAGCTATCATTACTACATCACAACACTAGGGCTTGCATGGAGTCTGCATGTTATCTCTGTGAATTTGTGGATTGACTGGTATCAGTGAGTGTGCTTAGCTGTGTTTGATTACCTGTTTTAACACTGAATACCGGAAATGTTTCAGTAATACCTCTTAACAAAATATATTTACTCCTTCATGTGCTATAAAGTAAAACATTAATCCTCCTTTCCCAACCTGAGCTGCCAAAGATTCAAGACTCAAGGCTGTGCTTCCAGATCACCCGGTTTCAAAATACCTATAGCAAATAACTGGATTAAAACTAAATAGAAACTTTTTTTATAGGCTTCTGTTACTGGACTGCGCTCAGCAGTCTTCTTGTTATTTGTGAGACTGACACCCGTAAAAGACCAGCGAAACGTCCATCACATTTACTTCTTTCCTTACACGCAGCACTGCTGTGAAAATCACTAGCACCCTCTGGCTCTAAACGGAGCACATGCAGGATTAAATGTATACTTATAAATTTCGATCAGTTCTTGTCAATTGATTCACAAGATGACCCGATCATGCATGATGTTCTGGACTGCAGTAGGCAATATCTATTCAAGATAATGCAATACTTTGGAAAAGTGGCTTCCTTCAGTACTGTATGCCAAAGGAACCTGCTATTAGAAAATTACCTGAAGTGATTAAAACTCATTCAATTTCTGGCATCTCATAACCTCTATGTACACTATAGGTAGTTTAAATGGCAGCCCACAGTGTAAAGACAACTTTGGCAGAAATGGTCAAAAACACCTGCATCAATCTGTGCCCCTATACCAATAATGTCTACCTGATATATTTCTTTCAAAATTAAGTACTTATGCTATGTCGTGTGCCAAAAAGCACTACTGGGACTCCTTCATACCCCTCGTAATACCCCTTCAAAGTGGCTCACTTGGAATGCTCTCCTCGTTAGCCAAGCCAGAACCTTTGTTCTTTTTGGTTAACTTTTTATGTGAATTTGAGAAGGGCTGTTCTTGTTGTTTGATATTATTTAAAAAACTAAACTTCCTCCTTGGGACAAATAAAGTGCTCTCTATTTGACTTTTGCAATATTACCTCACAATTCAAGTACTACACTTAGGTAACAGGTCTAATATCTCTTCACGGACTTTATAATACTCTCTTGGCAGACATAACAATAGATTTACATCAGAAACAGACACAGTGTTGTAGGTGAGGCCTTACGAGCATAAGCAGACCCTCCATCTCTACTAAAGAGCAGGTTACTTGTGGTAAGTGGAACATCACTGTAAGTGACAGATACAATTATGTTACATATATTCCTGACTGACAGACCAAATAGGGGGAGAGTTGGCATAACCTCCAACACCATCATCCTTAAGATCGGCACACCACCGGGTTGTGTCACGAGTCCCTTGTTGTATTCCCTGTACAGTCTATGCACAGATGTACAACGGTTGTTATTGGCTTGAACACCGATGAGGAGGAGTCTGCCTACCTGGGGGAGACGGAGGCACTGTCTTGGTAGCATCAGTCTAACAACTTGGACCTAAATGTCTCTAAATATAATGAAATTATTGTGGACTTCAGGTGGAAGCAGAAAAAACAGTTTACAGCTCATTTAGGATATATGAGTCTACAGTGGAGAGAGTCAGCAGCTCTAGGTATCTTGGTGTACATATTTCTAAGGACTGGACATGGACTACTCGCACCTCCATAGCTGGTACAGAAAGCAAATAAGTGCTGTATCAACCTCCCCTGCGATGCTGGGTCCATTACTGTCTGGTTTGGTAGCTGAAAAGCTCTGCAAAGAGTGATTTGGTGTGCTGAATGGATCATCAAGTTAATGTTGCCAAGCCTGCAAGATGTTTACATTAATCAGTGCAAGTGTAGGGCCAGTCAGAGACTGGCAGACAAATTTCACCAAAGCCATAAAACTAGGGCTACATTAAGGCAAATGGCCAAGACTGCAAATATGAAAAGAAGTTTCTTTTCTCATGCCATATGAATTTTAAACTCTCTCTTTACTCTGCATCTTGCTACTTTGTGAACTTTAAACTATGCTAATTATGTCACTTATGTTGCATCTGCACTTTACATTTACTACTAGCTCTGTTAAATTTCATTTTTTTTTATACCAAAGGCTAATACTATTGGCAGGCATCATGGTGTAATGCTTAAGGCTTTGGACCTGGGAATTCAAAATCCTAGGCCGAGGATTCACATCCTGCTACTGACAATGTATGATCATGATATGAATAATATTGTAACGAATAATACTATTAGGTCACTGAAGTTGTTTACTCTTGAACATGCTATAGACAAATGCACAAAGAAAACATTCCTGCACTAGATGAATTCCTGTTTACTTCTGCTTGTTCTAGTGACTTTAACAGAAAAGTGTAATCTTTTAAATTGAAACAAGTAATCATTAGTAATTGCTACAAGTAAAAGTAACTATTACTACAAGTAATAAGCTGCAGCTTTGCAGCAGTGCGTCTGGATCAGGATAACCTGCGTCTTCCCAGTCTTTGCAAATTAGCAGTAGTGCGAATGAATCACATAGCCAACTAGAACTTTTCAACACTGGCTCCCTTTGCAAAAATGCAGGATTGGACAGCGTTCAACTACCACAAGAGAAAGCCAGAACACCGTGGCCTAGCATATCAACTCCACCAATAGGAAGAGTCCATCGGCAACATCGAGATCATGAACAAAGGAAAGCATGGAGGTATTCAGGCAAGGCTTCAGCAAAACCCACACCAATGACCCCTGTTGGGCATTTTTCTTGCCAATGTTCGGTCTCTGGCAAACAAGCTAGACAAACTGTGAATCTAGATCACTTCACACACGTATTATGGACTGCAACATCATGATTTTCACAGAAACATGGTTAAATTACCAGGGCCAACAGAAAAATAGAGAACACTGGTAAAATTAAAGGCAGAGGTCCGAGCATTTATATGAACAATGCTTGGTATGTGGACACTGTTGTAACAGAAAGCCACTGGTCTGCTCATCTGGAACACGTGATGATTTAAGCGTAGACCCTTTTACTTACACCGCACATCTATTAATATTACTGCCATGCAAGTACCCCCAGATTACAATGCTAAGCTTGCAGTGAAACAACTCCATAGTGCTGTTAGCAGACAACAAACCGCATATCCAGATGGGTCTTTCATTACTGCAGGCAATTTCAATCACTGCATCTTTAGAACTGTATTCCCCAAGTTTCATCAAACTGTCTCCTGCCCCACTTGAGGAGACAGATTCTTAGATCACATATATCCAAACATTACTAAAGCCTACAAGACCTTTCTGCACACCTCACCTTGGATAATCAGATTACCTCTTCCTGCTCCTGCTCCTTAAACACATAGCACTTAACAGATATGCGAGAACTTCAGAGAGGATTTTGAAAGTCTGGCCTAAAGAGGCAGACTCTGCTTAAAAGCATAAGTTTCAGCACACAGACTGAAGCTTATTTGCCACCAATGCTACTTGGGACTCAGAAGTGGACACCGAAAGGTACATCTCTCTCTTCTGTCCTAGAATACATCAATACAAGCATTAATGAAATCACAATGCACAAACAATTAATGAAATTACAATGCACAAACAGATTAACGCCTTCCCTAACCAGAAGCACTCTTTCAGATCTGACGACGCCGAGAGTTACAGCACATCCACGGACAACCTGAGAATCGAGCAATAGGAGAGTGAAACAGAAATAGAAGCAACAAATTGAGGATCACTTCAAAAATTCCAACCCCAGATGTATGTGGCAAGGGATCTATACCATCACAGAATACAGGAAGGTAAATACAACCTCAGCAACAAATGTCTCCCTTCCTGGCGAGCTAAATAATTTTTACGCTTGTTTTGATCAGAGCAATAACACACTTGCAACCAAAACTACCCCACCCACAGACGACCAGCCCCTCAGACAACCACACATCCTCTACCGTGATTCCGAATACTGGCATTCCATAAGGCTGTGTACTCAGCCCACTCCTCTCCTCCCTCTTCACCCATGACTGCATCACTTTATATGACTCCAACTCCATCATCAAGTTTTCAGACAACACAATGGTAATAAGACTGATCAGTGACAAACAGGAGTCAGCCTATAAAATGGAGGTTCAGCACCTAGTAACTAGCGGAGTGGTGGCTCTGAGGCAAAGGATCTGTACTGGTATCCAGATGGTTGCCGGTTCGAATTCCCATCACTGCCAAAAGACATTCTACTCTGCTGGGCCCTTGAGCAAGACCCTTAACCTGTAATTGCTCCACGGGTGCTGTACAATGGCTGACCCTGCGCTCTGACTCCAAGGGGTATGCAAAAACAAACAATTTCCTAATACAAGAAATTGTATAAGGCGAAATAAAGAACAAAAAAAAAAACATGGCATGCTGACAATAACCTCTCCATCAACACCAAAAAGACCAAAGATCTTTTTGTAGATTACCAGAAAACTAAAGGTAACAGACACGCTCCCCACCATATAAATGGGGCCGAGGTGGAGTGGTTAAAAAGCACAACAGCAACTTTACTTTCTGTGGAGGCTAAAGAAAACCTGTCTTGTCTACTCAGATTCTGTTGAGGTTTTACCACTTCGTTGTCAAGAGCATATTGACTAACTGCATTACGGTGTGGTATGGCAACTGCTCTGTAGCCAACAGGTAGGCCCTGCAAAGGGTGGTGAGAACTGCCCAGCACATCATTGGCATCCTGCAGCCAACTATTGTTGACCTGCAGCATACACGTTGTCTGCAACGGGCTCTAATAATCATCAGGGATGCTTCTTACCCCAACCATGAACCGTTTACCCTCCTCCAATGACAGAGAGGCTACAGGAGCCTTCATTCCCACACCAGCAGGCTCAGCAACAATTTTTTTCACACCACCATCACCATTGTGAACTCTCAACCCTTACCACTTAATAGTGGATCTTTCTAAATATCAACTTCTGAACGAACTGTATTTTCATCTGATCACATACATCTATACTGTACATAAATACAATGCATTTCAAAAATCTATATTTATTAATATACGTACTTACTGATCAGTATTCATATTCATATACCGTAGATCCTGGAATACAGGCCGACCCGGTATATTAGCCGAACCCCTTCTCTACCTACTAAATTACATGTATTTCCGATGACGGTATTTAAGCCGACCCCTTCTCCAAGCAAAATTTTCTAAATTTCCTTAAAAGTGTCTCTTGGTATATTTATAATGTTTATCGGCAAGAATTTGAGACTGCCGGCATTTTTGATGGAAACCAGGAAGTGATTGCGGAGAAGTTTGGTAAAATGAAACCTTTGTGTTGAAACTATATACGCAAATACGGTACATCAGCGGGTGGATTTCCGGAGACTCGTTATAAATTTGATTAACTTAAATACGCAATACAGTGGACCCTTGACTTACGAACTTAATTCGTTCGCAAAGGCTAACCCATAATGCGTTCCGAACCTCCCAATGCAACACTTACTTAACCTTTTCATAATAAAAAAGGGCTGTATGTGCATAATTTACCAAAACACCAATAATTTTTCTAATGTACTAACCAAAAAGTTATAAAAAGTGCCTAGCCTACTTCGATTAAGCTAGGAGCATGGCGGCACGCATGGTCGCAGCGGCTCAGGGCTCTCCTTTTCAGTGCACTTTTTTGTTGTTTTAGTATTTTTTTTTTTGTCCTTGTTTGTGCACGATCGGTTCGCCGAACATCCGCTACACCATTCAGAACCTTATAGACATCGGTGTCCAGAGCCAGACATCTGTTTCGAGTGTTTTTCCTCACACGCACAACATCCCAGACAACATAGCGAGACCAGCGGGCTCTCCGTGGATTGTTGTCGGGTCTAGGAGATGACACAGACGGAGGAGGGAAAGAAAGCAGAAGCGGAGCCGCAGATCTGGCGTTATGCTAAAGCTAAAAAACAACCATACAAGCCCTATACAGAACTGCACTGAAGGAGCTGCTTTTAATCTCATTGAAGATGCGTATACTGACAATAAAAGGCATTCTATTCTAGAAACAATTTCATACTGTACTCACCATTTAATTTGACATCTTTGGGCTGCAGGAAGGGAGGAGATATTTCCACACAAAGTCCATCTTCGTTTCGATTGCTATCACTTTCTTTTACCTTCTCTTCCTTCCTTAGCAATTTTGTGTCTTGCTTGCATGGTCTTAATGAATTATATATATAGGTAAATCACTGCAATGACGGAAATTACATCCACAAACGCATGTATCTGGGCTCCGACTGACGGTACTAACGCTCTCGGTTGTTTGTTTACAATCCCACAAGCGGATACACGTGACCACATCTGTTTCGTAACGCAAGATGTTGGTCGTAAATCAAAACAAAAAATTTCATTTTAAACTTCCCGATAATTTATTATAAATTTTATTAATAAAATCAACAACTAAAACACTTTTTTGAATAAATTCTTTATTTAATTTAAAGTACCGGCATGCAAAGTTACTTCTTCATCTGAAAGACAGCTCTGTGGTTTCATCATTAATTACTTCCATATTCATCGGCAAAACCGGCATTACACTGGAAATCTTGAATCTGAAACGATACTCGTTGTATAAACCGACCCCCAAACTCCAAGCCAAAAATCTAGGACGAAATTCTCGGCTTATATAATGGGATCTACGGTACTCCTCCTTGTATATACTACTACCTGTAAATTCAAATATACAGATATTCGCATTTGTATGCTGCCTTATTGCACCTTACTGCGTGTTGCACTTTAATGTAATATTTGCTCCCATTGTCTATTGGACCTTACTCTATTATGTGCACATTCGAGTTAGATGCTCTACTGCATTTTGTTTTACCTGTACAATGAAAATAAAGACGAGTCTAATCTAATTAAGTATAATGAGAAATTTGAGTGTATATTGCCATGAACTACCATGTTGGGGTAAAGAAAATGAATATAGCATATAGCTTTACTGGAGTTTGAGCCAATGACCCACATATTATAAATCAAAGCACTGGTAAAACTAATGGGCTGAGAGCTAGTTACATTAAGCTGTTGCCTTCCATTAGGGGTGGAAGGTTACCAATTAAAAGCTCTGATATTTCAGGCTCAGAGTACACAACAAGTGCCTCTGTAACTCGCTCTGGTGTTCCCGGTCTGGAGCACTGCTCTAATGGCTCTGCAAGCTGCTCTCCAGTTCTAACCCCAGAGCTCAGTAATGTTAATCTCTCAAGTCCACTCTGTTGTTTCGGCCTTGGAGCACTCCTGCTTCCTGGTGAAACTTCCATCAGAATATTCCATTGCACTACAATCCTCCACTTATGGTCCATTCTCCACAGAATCTTTTTTTCCCCAGCAACAGCCCTATCCATGCTGTTCAACCCTTTTACTTACCTGTCTGAGGGGTAGAGGCCTCCAGAGAACACTGCACAAAGTCTTTGGAAGCCAATATTTCGGTATGTCACATCCACCAGTCATCCCTCTCAACACCATCTCAAGCCCCACACTACTGACCAGTGTCTTATAATGGCATCATATAAGGCAGCAGTGCAGGTTTATCTCTTATCATTATTAGATGTTTAAGATTTTCATTTGTTTACACCATTCACTCAAGTACAGCATTTCTTTTAGTGTTTTTAGTCAGGTGGATGTAGTCCCGTCAAAGTTTGCAGATGTACAGTATATGCACAGCAGTGCTTGAAGCGGATATACATAAGCACCAATCCCCTTTATCCCCAGCTAATTTTATTTTTTCTATATTGTCACCAAATGTCATTCAAATTCACCAAAGCGTTTTTGAGATTTTGGGGTGTTTATTTTTTGTATGGGAAGGAGATACCCCTAAATAGTGATATTGAAACATTTTATTCTTAGCAGATACCTACTGACCTAGATGTACAATTCTGCCAAATTTCAGCTTCTAAACTAAACATGAAACAGTGTTTCTGTTAGTATATATACTGTGACTGAGTGTACACTGCATGAAGTGCCATGAATAAATTTTTTTCCAGATTCATGACACTTGTTTCTGATCTTCAAACAAATTTAGTATAATTGTTTAGCAGTGGTTTTCACCTGTAACTCTACCATGTATACTATTTTTGCCCAGTGTCTTTCTAATGATGGAATCGTGAATGCAAACATTAACTGAGCTTAACAGAGGCTTGCAGTTCCTTAGAAGTTCAGCTGGGCTAATCTGTGATTTCCTAGATGAGTTTTCTGTGGCATCTTGGAGTCATTTTGCTGTTTCACGTTTTCATTATTTGGAGATGATGGCTCTCACAGTGATTTGTTGGAGTCCTAGGGTGTTAGATTGCTTTGGAACCTTTTCCTGGCTGATATATTTAAGCAACTTTCTTTCTCAGGTCTTCTGGAATTTCTTTTAATTGAGGCATGGTTTGCTGTGTGTCGATACGTTTTAGTCAACTTTACAATGCTTAAAAGGTTCTATGGAAGTGATGCTTAGATTCAATAGGGCAGACAACAATCAAGCTTGGGACTGTTTAGTCTTTAACATGTTATTGTTTAATTTTGGTTTATCGTTTGAGTAACTAAGGGGGCAATTCCTGTTTCATATGGTTTTGTGATATAGGTGTTGAATATGGAATAATAATTGCACTAAAATTGAATGCAGTCTAACGAGTCAACTACATTGACATGTAATGTACAAACATGCATGTGGTGCAATTTTGGTACAAATAATCTTCCATAACCAACACCTACATCACCCAAATGAAGAAGGAATCTTATTGTTATCATGTCATAGATAAAAACATGATTGCTTGTAGCTACAGCAAAAAATTTTCTGTGACTTTAAAATGCAATATAAAAGTGTATCGCATTTTAATCCATGTCCCTAGATTGCAAGTTGTAACTAAAAGCGAATCAAAATGCAATACATTTGCTTAAAGCCCACGCATTAATCATACCAAAACTAAATGTAATCAAATGAGTGCCGTCAAAGGGTGGGGCAAGAGGCGTCAGTGGTAGGGGTAAGGGCTGTTCCATTTCTAAACATTCCCTGCTCTGCCAGTGAACAGAAGCTCTGACAACGTGGACTGTGGAGTGTATACTCAGAATGGCAAAAAGTAGGTTTCCAGTCTTGCTAAAAAAGTTTACCTTAAAGCTGTTTCCTTTTTATTCAAGTTAAATTAACCACCGCAGTAGATTTGTCAGGGTGTAGGTTGTAGGCAGTTTTGACTAAACACTGAATATGGTAAAACAAGCTTGGTTTCTTCGTATCTTTAATGCATACACTCTGTGATAACTTGAGCCCATACTTACCAAGCGTCTCATTATTACGTCTTGGAATTGCACTAAATGTCATGTTAGGGTAAGAATTCGTCCTACCGCAGAATAAAACAAAAGACGTATTTATAATATTATATTTAACAATAGATTTATATTATATTAATTAAATTTATATGTATGTTAAATATACATTTAAATTTAGATTATTTATTAAGCCAACAAGTCCTAGTAACACCCAAGAGTAGGAATGAATGATACCGCTATTTTACAACATTCCTTGCCATAAATGACCACTCATTTTGACATTATGTAGTTTTCTGATACTTACTCTAAGGCTTTACTACAACAATAGTCATCATCATCTTCATTATCCTAGTACATAGTGGAAGAAGGCAAACATAATAAGGTAAAATATTAATGCTAAGCTACATGTAATTGTTGCCATTTGATCACAACAATACCAAGAGTAATATAATAATGAGCACCGAGACACACACTTCTAGTGCATTTACATGCACATACCTACCCAGATTAAGGTGAATAACCTGATTAAGCCAGCAGTTCATGGTTATCATCAGCTGCCATGAAACTAAAAATAAGCATAACACCTGTAATAATTTAGTTGTGTTTCATAAATGTTTATTCAAATTGACTATTTAAAGGTTTCTGTGAACTGATTGCACACAGCACACCATTTCTGCTTAACCAAGCCCTGCAAAGGACCTGCTACTTGTGCTTCTTGCCTTACAACAAGTGCTGCTGGAATAATAACAACAAAAAAATGTGTTTTTGAAATCAATAAGGCAAGTATTGTGTTAGGTTACTAATTAATTTAAAAAGTAATTGGACCATTTAAC
This sequence comes from Polypterus senegalus, assembly GCF_016835505.1. NCBI lineage: Eukaryota > Metazoa > Chordata > Cladistia > Polypteriformes > Polypteridae > Polypterus > Polypterus senegalus. The sequence continues at coordinate 16,750,261 of NC_053154.1, read as the reverse complement.
TCACATTACTTTTAATGTGTGACCCTGCTGCTCTTGAGATTGTGTTGCTGAGTTTAGAATTGTACTGTACATTCAGCTCAACAACACAATTTTAGCTATTTCTGAAATACTGAGACAGATTATTTCGGCCAAGAGAAGAATCAATACGATTGCTCAGACATTTGGCTCTGGAATAGTATTTTGTGGACACTGAAAGCGTGTGCAAAGCAAATGCATGCGCAGGCTGAAGGTGCAACAGATGTGCGGAGACTACAAAATCATTAACACGAACCTAGTAAGAGGTTTACGTGGCCACAATCAAATTACTCACAGAGAAATCTACCCCTGTTAACCACATTTCTCAGAAGTCAATAACTCGATTTCTCTAATCTGAATAATCAGGTTTACAATGGCATTTTAGAAATCAGATTGCTGTGAATAATCAGGTTACTGAAATGTATATAAATGCGCTAATGAACAAGGAGTTCAGCCTGATAATAGGCTTGTGTATTTAACAATGAATGATCCAGAGCCGTACTTTTACTTCTGACCATGGAAAGCATCACATAAAGTAATAGTTATCGAAACTATCTGTGGCTAAAAGTTGCAGTCACTCTTCCAGTGTTCCCAATTGTCTTCCAATGTGCCTCTCTGTGATACACCAAAACTTCTGCGAGGCCCTATTTATGTAATAACTCGGGGGTCGCCATCTGCCTTCTCAAACCTTCCCAGGCTTATAAAACCTGACATGAAAGTTCCGAGAGGTTCATGGAGGCAAAACTCAGGGTACCCGAGTGACATTTCGCAATCAGTCACCAATCCAGCCCCACTTATTTTTCAGGTATTTTGCTGGCTACTAAAGTAGCCATCTACTATTGTGATATTGCTTGTGACTCACATGTGGAGCCATGTTCTTTACTTGTGTGACAACTTGCATGAAAATAGTTTGCTTTAATAGTAACACCACATGGATTTGTGGGCAAATGAATAACTGTGTATTACCTCATGTTATAAAGGTCTTCAAAATTTGAGAAACGCTTGGTAGTGACATACCCAAACCATTGCTAGTGCAAAGTCATATTTTTTTCCAGTGGCCAAAACATTACCAACACTTTCATGTTGGTTGAGAGCGCATGTCTTCTCTGTGTAGACGAAAATATCATGTAACAAAAACAATAAAAAAAAAAGATTTGTTACGAATATTATACCATTTCTGTCTCAGACATATGTTTTTACAAGTTTACTGTTGTCCAGAATTTCCAAAACATTCCTAGGATGTGCAAGCTGATATCTGCATGAATGTCATCTTTTGGCAGCTCCTAGTGAGTTAGGACAGCTCTCAAGTTCTCAGAGTAGATTCCAAAATTAGGAAAATTGATAAAAAGCTTTTTACTCCTACTCCTAACAGATGGACCAAATTGGTATTTCTCGGAGAATTGTGAGCCAATAAGGACCATTAATAAACAGGTACATTATATATTTTTCCCCCCTCTTTAAACAAGGGAGAGAATAAAATCACCATTTACATCACCAGTGTCCACCTTTTCAATGAGATGTAGGATCACCTGCCATATCCATTCCTCATTACTACACAATAACCCACCTAAGCCCACCTTTTGATTCCGAATAATCAGTTTATTGTATTCACTTTTGGCATGATTAAAGCGTGGTCATGAATCGAAATGCAATACAACGGGAGCAGCCACATACGTTTGCATTGCTTTTAGTTATGACAAGTGATCCATGGACATGAATTAAACTGCAATATGTTTCTGCACTACATTTCAAACCGACATGCTATAGTGAAAAACAATCACAGAAATAAACACAGCACTGTTCGGTTTTTAATTATGGCACAATAAAACCGTGCCAAATTAAATGCGCATTGCAATGCAGTTAATGCATGTTGGACTGCATGTAACTGGCTCAAATCGAGTAGGCAAACTTTTACCCTTCAATAAATCAAATGGTCATTTAAAAAACTTACTTTTGTTTACTCAGGTTGTCCTTTGCATTACAATAAATTAGTTTGGAGATCAGAAAAAAAAACAAGCGTTATGAAAAAGCAAAACTAGAGGAAATCGGGAAGGGGCAAATACTTCTGCGCGGCGCTATACAGTACATCTTGTTTCATGCTCATTAACAGAGCTGCTTTTGCCACAGTGACATCCGACTCCCGTTGCACTGCGCAATCGCGTATATGCCAAATATATAAAATCTTCTAATCTAGAATTGTATAACTTCTATCTGTATTTGCTTGTCAGATACCAGATTAGGAAGAAATGTTCCGATCATTGTGATCACCAGCAACACAAGCAACTTTAATATTTGGTGCAAATTCAACCAAAAAAATGTTAAATGTCTCGTTTTCAATGAAGGATCTTATTAAGAGGCAAAAGAAAAAAAAAAGTAAAATGCAGCATTAGCGCCCTCCAGGGCAGTTTGCCCACCAAGATGTAAAGCCCACTTTGTGAGTGCCTAAGGGCTAACGCTCTGTCCCACTGACTCGTTCAAATCCCCCCCCTAACAGATAACTCTTAAATCATGCAATAAAACCCTGTCAAATCTGAAACTTCGCACAAATCTGACAAACTAATTTAAACAAATCACAGCTTCGAACGCAGTAAGCAACTCCGGGAGCCAGGGTGTAAATCACGATGACTGGACGGACCAAAACAAGCGTCGGTGGCGTCGTAGTCGGCGTCGTCGTCGTTGTTGTCTTCGCCACCGCCGCCTCACCTGCCGCATGGACGGCGAACATCTGGTATATGAGAACTTACCTTGCATACATCGTCTTTCGCATCCGCCAGTACGCCGTAATTCCGATATAACTCCTCCACGGTAACCGCCATGAGTACAAAATGCACGGCAGCGGAATGGCTAGGCTTTCCTTGCAAAGACTTCTGGTGATTTCACTCCTTCTGCTTAATGTCTTCGCGACTCTTCGGCTGCGCAAAGATGACGGTTCTACTATTGTTTTCAGCTACAGATTTAAGTATGCGTATTTCCCTCCAAGTACAATTCCATATATTTATTCGCTAACTTTGTCGAACACGTTCAACTCAGCCTCAAACACTTTTAGGCCGCTTCCCTCCCTATTAACGCCGAAAGAAAAGAAAGACCGTGAGACCTCGGGATCTCGCGAGGAGATTAACCTCGCGGGAATGCGACGTCAAATTTTTGACAAAACTTTATTGACAAGAAGAGAAAATTGACAAGAGAAAAGAAAGAATGAACGAAACCTTTGAAAGAAACTTCAGTTAGCCTTTTTCTCAGAATGTAAAGTTCTTTATCAAAATTCTTTTGTATTATTATTTTTTATTATCCATCGAGCATTATGTTTTTTGGATTTCTCAATTGCCTTCAGTATCATCCAGCTATTACTTGGATAGAGAGTAAGCAAGCTCAGGGGTGTGCAGGTGGATGAGCCTATGGTGTCCTGGGTAATGGACAATCTGTTCATCAGACAGCAATGCTCAAGCACAGTATCAACAACACAGGATCACCACAATAGATAGCCCTGTCTCCTTTCTTCTTCACCCTGTATACCTAAGACTATAACACCAGTGGCCTCATGTATACACGGTGTGTACACACAAAAATGTTGCTTAAGCCTGTTTCCACGTTCAAATCGCGATGTACTGTATAAAACCTTAACTTGACGTAAAGCCACGCACATTTCCACGGTAGCTCATACCCTGGTGTACGCAAGTTCTGCGTTCGGTTTTGCAGATTGGCAGCACCCAGCGTCAAAGCAGTGCTACTGTTCCTGTGTGGTTTCCCTTTATTTTTTAGATCCACATCCCTGACACAGCTTTATAAATACACTGAAATTAACCGCATATTGTTTATTAGTTTCCATCCATCCATCCATTTTCCAACCCGTTGAATCCGAACACAGGGTCACAGGGGTCTGCAGGAACCAATCCCAGGCAGGGCACCAACCCACTGCAGGACACACACACACACACACACCAAGCACACACACGTGACAACTTAGAATCGCCAATGCACCTAACCTGCATGTCTTTGGACTGTGGGAGGAAACCCACGCAGACACGGGGAGAACATACAAACTCCACAAAGGGAGGACCCAGGAAGGGAACCCAGGTCTCCTAACTGCGAGGCACTGCACCACCGTGCCACCTTGTTTATTAGTTTAATGCATCTAATTGTAATTAACTTGTAACAATAGAATGGTCCACAGAATGGCCAAACTATTCCAAATACCATAGCTGCTTTAGCGTCGTTACTCTCACTGCACCTTCTTCTTCTTCTTTCAGCTGCTCCCATTAGGGGTTGCCACAGGGGGTCATCGTTTTCCATATTACTCTCACTGCACCACTCGGAGAAGCTGATCAAAAGGAGAATTATCGGTATACAGTATCAGGCACACGCTGCCTCAGCCATGCTGCCTATTAAACTGCTCTCACACGACAAACGCTTCAAAACCTTTCCTGTACGGACCTCGCGGTTCAGAAAGAGTTTCATCCCAAGAAGTCAAGTGCTCCTTGCAGAACTGTCTGGACTTATGAGTACAACCACCTCACTGTAAACTTGCGATACAGTTGTAATATTGCACAACCTGAGCCACTTTATAAAGCACGTATTTACATATGATGACAATATCATTTTTAAGATAAAATACAGCAAAATATGTTTTTTATATTACAGTATACAGATAAAACTTTAACTTAATTTAAATAAACTATATTGTTAATAATTAAACATGTCAGGATACGGTGTCGCTGCGCTAGCAAGGAACTGGTGCTCCATTCATGGATTGTTCCTGCCTCGCGTTGTATGCTTGCTGGGACTGGCGTGACACTGGAAGGATAGAATAATTAAACACGTACTACAAAGATATTTCAATGTTCCTTAAAAGTTTTAAAGAATCCCCGTTCTAAGCTTACAGATGGCTATTACAGAGCTGATTGAGTGGTGATTGGGTATTTGGAGAAAGAAAAGTAAGGACAGGAATTGGGGGGTTAGTATGTTTGAAAGAGACAGGACTGCTGCAATAAATTATTTCGTCGAAGGTCGCACGCAATCACTGTGCCACCGTGTTCCCATGTTTAATAATGTGCTTTAACTCCTATCATCATGAAAATGATATCACGTATACATCTCAGTATTTTAATTATTCAGAGAGCTGTAATATTATGAATGTAATGGATTGATTCTGTGGCCAGTCGGAGGAAGAGAAAGAACGGAAGCACGTAGTGATTCACACACATAGAGCACATAGAAGATCAAATACAAAACAAAGCATTTTACGTGCTACTTTAGTTACGATGGGATTGAGAAACTAGCAAATTAAACGATTTTAAGATGACGTTTATGATGTTCTACTTTAATGACAAAATAAACTACGTGATTAAAGTGGAAATTCTGAGATTAAAGTTTTAATGTTTTTTTTCACACTATGTGCCATTTTTTCTCTGTACCCTAATAAGCTTTCATACGACACTCAGATGGTGGGCTACGACTTGTCTTTTTGCGGTGACTTTGATATCTGACAACTTCTTTTTTATGTTGGGCACTGTGTGACATTGTGAACGTGAGCTGTCGAGTTTCTCCGACATGCTATGTCACTCGATCAACTTCCTTTTGTTGTTTATTCCACTTTTTAAACCAACAAATACTACGTTTTTCTTTGCCTCCACTTGGTATTCGCTGAAATTCTTCTATTTTCCCTCTTGCTTTTGCCATTGCCTTTTCACAGAACGCTGAGCTTAAGGGCTATTTATATTGATTTGCATATTCCAAGAGGCGTAATTCTGGGAGGAGTTGGGGCGGAACATCAGGCGCGTGCACAAGTGTTACTTTTCACGCTGATTGGGATTTATGGAGCGGAAGAACGTGGAAGTTGGCGTACGTACAGATTTCTGCATCTGGATTTTTTTGTGCGTAAACACATTTCCGCTTTTGTCGGTATGGCATGTTATAGCGTGAATTCTATGCACGGCGTTATACATGAGGCCTCCATTGACTTTGTGAAGATCATAGCATCATCAGCAAAGTCAAGAACCGTGAAACGAGCAGAGCAGACACCCAGGCAAACAACACTTAATCACGAAAGGCTGCAACTACTTTAGCGACAGACCTACTAATTAGTAAATAATCCATCCATCCATTTTCCAACCCGCTGAATCCAAACACAGGGTCACGGGGGTCTGCTGGAGCCAATCCCAGCCAACAAGGGCAGGAACCAATCCTGGGCAGGGTGCCAGCCCACCGCAGGACGCACACAAACACACCAAGCACCAATTTAGAATCGCCAATCTACCTAACCTGCATGTCTTTGAACTGTGGGAGGAAACCCATGCAGACACGGGGAGAACATACAAACTCCACGCAGGGAGGACCCGGGAAGCGCACCCAGGTCTCCTAACTGTGAGGCAGCAGCGCTACCACTGTGCCACTGTGCCACCCCTTAGTAAATAATGGATTGATTAAAATAATTAGAATACCAAGAAAAGTAGAATGAAAATCAAGATGTTAAAACAAAAAAACATTATTCCCATATAACTGCTTAGTACATTTTGATATATATATATATATATTAAATTATATATATATATTACCAGACTTATTCTTCTAATTTCTATATATTGTTTCCAAAACACCAAATCGGGAAAATAACAGTTCACTTAATTAGCCCAGGAGTCCAATTAAAAACAGAAGCTGGTTGGAACAAAAACCTGCAGCCACACACAGGGGGTCCCCAGGACCGAGTCCAAGAACCTCTGATCGAGACACCTGAAGACTAAGTGTGTGTATTAACTTTACAGCATCTTGAAGTGATATTAAAGATCTAACTTGTGCAATGTTTCTTTGTGAAAGAACACTGTCTTAGCAATTAGCTTAATGTGTGATTCAAATCTACAGTAAAATGACACCAAGATTCTTTATTTCTGGCCTTATTGGTAAAGCCATATGCCCTAGTTTTTTATTTCTAACTAGCTGTGTAACCCCGTGCTGTAAAAAGCCAGGGGGTCCTAGAAACTATTGAAATCATCAGAAAAAAAATTTAAAGTAGAGATGTCAGGTAATTGAAAGGAACTACCCTGGGCATCTCTCTTCTAGGAGGATTTGTGTTGCCGATGTGCTCACCTCACTTGTGCATTAGCTGCTAAGCGACTGTCTTTTTTCTTCTGAGGTTTCGTTTTGCTGATTTGCTCACCTCACTTGTGTTATTAGTGGCTAAGCGAGTTTTTGGTTTCCTCAGAGGTGGAGCCCTTAACCCAACTCCACGTCTCACTTCTGGGTCGGACATACAGGCAGACACACTTCCACGAGTAGACGTTTATATATTAGATACTGCTTATGGTTTACAAAGCCTTAAATAATCTGCTCCATCCTATACTGTATCTCAGAATGCTTCTCACCTTACACTCCAAATCGTAACTTCAGATCTTCAAATGAGGGTCTGCTTAGAATTCCAAGAGCTGAACTTAAAAGAAGTGGTGAGGCGGGCGGCCTTCTGCTGTTATGCACCTAAAATCTGGAATAGTTTACTGATGGGAATTTGCTAGGCTAATACAGTGGAGCCCTTTAAAACACTGCTAAGAACACATTACTTTAACTTGGCTTTCTCAGAGCTTCATTTTAGTGACCCTGCATTTAATTATCAATATCATTCATGGTGGCTCCGTAATCCGTACTAACCCCTACTTTCTCTGCTGTTCTTGTTCCAATTTTCTGTGGTGCCGATCTGTGCCACCACCATCTGATCAGGGCACCATGCAGTCCTTACATTGATGGATTGAAGGCCAGAAGTCCACATGACCATCATCAACAAATTCTTCCATGTGAAACCTGAAAACCTGAGGACTGATTGAGGTAGAATGCCTAGAGTTGTCTGGGTGGTCTTGTGGCCTTGGAACCCCTGCAGATTTTGTTTTTTTTGTTTGTTTTTTTCTATCCTCCATCTGACTTTACTTTGTTACTTAGCATTGCCTAATCTTATTTTTATTTTTTTTCTTATTTCTTTCTTCACCTTGTAAAGCACTTTGAGCTACATCATTTGTATAAAAACGTGCTCTAGAAATAAATGTTGTTGTTAGTTGTTGTTATCAGTGCTAACTTTTTTCCAATAATTAAAAATGTCCTTTTTATTGTTAATTATTTATCATTCTGTTGATGATGCCAGAAGATGCTGACTCAGAGGATTTAGAGCCTCTGGATCAGCTGGTGCTATTGACAAGTAAACCTGCATGTTATCTTCCATAGCTGAAATCATTCGCTTTATATTTTGAAATGATCTGTCCTTATGGGAGCAGGCAGACTGAGAATAAGAAGGCACTCCATAAATGTCCCAGTGGCATCCCATGGATCTCAAAGCCTTAAAATGATTATATATTGAACTTAGGACCTCTTCTCTGTAGGCTGACTCATCATTTTTAAATTACAAGGCCTACTATTGTGGTGTCTTCAGCGAAAATAACAATTGTGTTAGATCCTGTGACGATGCGGGTTCACTCCATGCTTCCCTCTTGCTTCTGGGAGCCTCCCGAACCCAACACTGTCAGTAATGTCACCGATGAGCTAGGCAGTGAGGCACAACAATGAAACAAGGGGATGGTGCAAAAGTGCCAAGTGCTTTTATTTAAAAACAGCAAACAAAACAGTGTTCAAATAAATCAGTGCAGTGTTTCAAATCTTCAATAAATAAATAATCCATTAAAATGAGGGAAATCGTGGAGGTTAAAATCCATTAGAAAAAAAAAAACTTTAAGAAAACAACGCAAAGAGGTTAAAACAATGGCTGGAAGCTGTCTTTTTAAATCCAAACCACGATGCCTTCTTCTTTCTACCTGGCAATTCCCCTGCTTCTCCCATCAGACTTCGCAACAGGGGAGTCACCCTACCTGCAGGTGTAGCTGCCTTCAACACTGGTCCATTAGCCCTCCGATCCCTGGCTACCTTGGGCTCCATCTGGACCGAAACTTGGGTTCTTTCCCCAGCAGCAAGGGCATTCACGCTGGGGCTAAACCAGCCCAAAGCCTCCACGACTCCCGCTGCCTTTTGACGGCCAGTCGTCTTCAATACCGGTCACTCCAGCTCTGTGATCGCTTAGCTGGAGTGACCACTTTCTTCAGCCCCACCGAGTGTCAGCCAAACACTTCTCTGCAGGGGCTCACCTCCCAGCTGCCTGCCTTTGCTCTCTCTCGCTCGCTCTCCTGCATCGGCTTTCTCCTCGCTGCTTCCTGCCGCCTTCCTCCTTAGCCTCCGTTTGTTTGTTTCTTTTTTCTGTTCCCCCCTAGCCGCCTCACGCTTCTATTTATCATGGGGATATGGATCGGCTGTGGCAAATAGCAGCTCCCGGGAACAATTACAGATGCGGACAAGTCCTCACCTGTGCACTTAAGTGAGAACCACCCACATCACAAATTCCCCGAGAACTGCCCGGCCACACACACACCACGACCCCTCACTAAGCTGCAGTGTGGCAATTATTTATTTTAAAAAGTGGCCTTTGGAAATGAGCTGTGGACCTGCTACACCATCATAAGAGAAGAGGGAGTAGAGTAGGAGGCTCAGCACACAGCCCTGTGGTTGTCTAACCCTAACAGACTGTGGTGTATTGTCCAGGAAGTCCAGATTACAATTAGAGAGGGAGGTGGTAAAGCCCAACGAACTGAAATTGGTGACCACCTTGAATCGGATTCAACATTTTGTTGTAAAACGTTTAAGACATTTTTAAGGTTTTTGCATTCTGTTCTATATTTCCACAGCCTTGTGTGCAAGCAATCTTTGCTTCCATTTGGGAGTCTGGCATCATCCCAATTGAATGGAAAATGGGACTTGTCGTCCCTATCTGGAAAGGGAAGGGTGATCGCCTGGATTGCAGCAACTATGGGGGGCTAACACTGCTCTCAGTGCCGGGTAAGGTCCTTGCTAGGGTCATCCTCAATAGGATCCGTGATCACTTGCTCATCTACCAGCGACCGGAACAGCCTGGTTTTACGCCTAAGAAGTCTACCATCGACCACATCCTGGCACTGAGGGTTCTCATGGAGTGCAAACGCGAATATCGGCAGAGTTTCTTTGCAGTCTTTGTCAATTTTCGCAAAGCATTCGAGTTGATCGAGCTGCCCTGTGGAACATCCTAAAGGTTTGCGGGATCCCCTCAAGGTTGCTGGATATCATGGCCGGCCTGTACACTGGTACTGTGAGTGCTGTGCATACTGGAGGCAGGACCTCTGCGTTTTTCCCAGTTGATCCTGTGGTCCGTCAGTGGTGTGTTCTGCTCCTACTCTCTTTAATGCTTGTATGGACTGCGTGTTGGTCAGGGTCGTGGGGTCCAGCGGCTGTGAGGCATCTGTTGGTGAAGAAAGATTCACAGATCTTGACTTTGCTGATGATGCTGTGATCTTCATGGAGACAACAGAGGCTCTGATCAGGATGCTCGAGAGACTGAGTGAGGAGTCTGAGTGTCTGGACCTGCGAGTGTCCTGATAAAAACCAAAGATCCAGGCCTTTAATGACCTCTTGGGCACGGCCATTAGAAGTGTGTCTGTTTGCGGAGAGAGTGTCGACCTTGTTGAGAGGTTTACTTACCTTGGCAGTGAAATTCATGTGTCTGGTGACTCTCCTATGAAGTCAGTAGACGGATTGGGAGAGCATGGGGGTTCATGAGGTCACTGGAAAGGGGTTTGTGGCGCTCCCGATACCTATGCAAAAAGAAGAAGGTCCAAGTCTTTAGAGTCCTGGTGCTTCCTGTCTTGCTATATGGTTGTGAGACATGGACACCATCCAGTGACTTGAGACGAAGACTGGACTCCTTCAGTACTGTGTCTCTCCAGAAAATCCTTGGGTACCGCTGGTTTGACTTTGTGTCGAATGAGTGGTTGATCGTGGAGTCCCGAATGAGGCACATTACCTGCCTTGTGAGGGAGCATCAGTTACGGCACTACGGCCATGTGGCGCGTTTCCCCGAGGGTGATCTGGCTCGTAAGATCCTCATTGTTCGGGAACCAAAAGGCTGGACCAGATGTGCATCTCTTCTCTTATTGGTGTGAATGCTTTTGTCAGACACAGTTTCTGCTCACTCAGCTCTTATACATTTTAAGTTTCCAATTAAAAAAGACTTATTATGACCAAATCTTATTGAAGAATTTAATCCCGAAGGGTTATCAACAGAAGAAATGAGTAAACGGGCAATCTTAGCACCGAGAAACGATGAAGTCAAATAAAATTAACAAAAAAATTGTTGATCGGTTACACGGCAAATTGGTTAAATGTGTATCAATAGACTACACTGAAACAGTTGGTGGTGATGGTGCAGAAGATGAAAACACCATCTTACAATATCATGAAGAATATCTACAACTGTTAACACTGTATGGTCTTCCACCACACAAATTACTGTTGAAAGAAGGATGTATCCAAGAAGGGTAATGTATCACATCTTCAGGGGATAACGTTAGACAACAAAGGAGATCTCGATATGCCGTTCGTATTAAAACATTCACAGTTTCCCGTTAGAATAGCTTTTGCTATGACAATTAACAAATCACAGAGCCAAATATTTGAAAAAGTGGGTTTATTTATTAGAGTGAAAGAAACGAAATTCACTAATGGGCAGTTATATATTGAGTTGTCACAATGAAAGTCCAAACACAGAATCAAAACTCAATGCGATATTGCTGAAAATTTTATTCAAAAAATTGTTTTTAGATAGATACTGAAATTTTACAGTAAAAGTGTAAGTTTAAAAAGTATTTGCATGTTAATTTCAAATCCAAAAAGGACGAAATATAACACAACAAATACCTCTAGCGCAACATGAAATATAATTTTCTTTCAAATGATTACCATTTACTATTTTTTACTATAGTTAATTAATCGCTGTAATGTAAAATAGTTAGTTCAATTATGCATATGTAATAATTCCCATGAAAACAACAATCTGTTTTAATTGTACATCCGTATCCCCATACGCGAGTGGCAGAACCCCAAAGAGGCTAGCTTGTAGCGCCCGCATGGGGTTGGCAAGTGAAGCGAGCAGCGGGCAGAGCCCCCTAGTATCTTTAAATGCAGTTCCCTTTAGTCTCTTGTAGGTATCCTTGAACATGTGCTTTAATTTAACTGAGAATTCTAATAATTTCATTTTATTGTGAATTTTGGCACAGCTAAGGACCGCGGTCCTGATCCAGGACTTTTTCCTCTCTGGATTTCAATGCTGCCTCGATAAGGTATGGCGTACTGTACCACTGTCTTAGATTAATTAGGTTTGACATTAAGTGACTGAGGCTATCTCCACACTACTAGGGTGACATTTAAAATGGTGACATTGCTGTCCATTTTTGTCATTTATTCACTACCCTGGCGTTTTTAACCCCTGAAAACAGAGACTTTTGAAAATGCGTTGCAGAGACTAATGCTTCTGAAATAGTCAAGTTGCTGTTGCAGTGTGGATGGATGAAAATGGAGAGTTTTGAAAATGCAGACTCTAATCACACTCTGATTGGTTAATCAACAACAACAACAACATTTATTTATATAGCACATTTTCATACAAACAGTAGCTCAAAGTGCTTTACATAATAAAGAATAGAAAAATAAAAGACACAATTATAAAACAAAATAAATCAACATTAATTAACATCGAATAAGAGTAAGATTCAATGGCCAGGGGGGACAGAAAAAACAAAAAAACTCCAGATGGCTGGAAAAAAAATAAAATCTGTAGGGGTTCCAGACCATGAGACCACCCAGCCCCCTCTGGGCATTCTACCTAACATCAATGATCAGTCCTCACTGTATTCAGGGTTCACATGGAAGGACTTGATGATGATGGTCACGTGGACTTCTGGCCTTTAATCCATCAATGTAGGGACATCACTGTGCTTTGATCAGATGGTGGTGGCACAGATCGGCACCACAGAAAACCAGAAAAAGAACAGAAAAGAAAGTAGGGGTTAGTATGGATTTTGCAGCCACCATGAATAGTTATGATTATTAATTGAATATACAGAGTATCAGGATTTTAATTACAGTGAAGTTATAAAAAGGCCATGTTAAAGTAATGTGTTTTCAGCAGTGTTTTAAAGTTCTCCACCGTATCAGCCTGGTGAATTCCTATTGGCAGGCTATTCCAGATTTTGGGTGCATAACAGCAGAAGGCCGCCTCACCACTTCTTTTAAGTTCAGCTTTTGGAATTTTAAGCAGACACACATTTGAAGATCTAAGGTTACAATTTGAAATATAAGATGTCAGACATTCCAATATATAAGATGGAGAGAGATTATTTAAGGCTTTGTAAACCATAAGCAGTATTTTAAAGTAAATTCTAAATGGCACAGGTAACCAGTGTAGCGACATCAGAACTGGGGTGATGTGCTCAGATTTTCTTTTCCTAGTTAGGATTCTAGCAGCTGCATTGTGCACTTATTGCAAATGATTTATGTCTTTTTTGGGTAGTCCTGAGAGGAGTGCGTTACAGTAATCTAGTCGACTGAAAACAAACGCGTGAACTAATTTCTCAGCATCTTTCAAGGATATAAGAGGTCTAACTTTTGCTATATTTCTTAAGTGAAAAAATGCTGTCCTAGTGGTCTGATTAATATGTGATTTAAAATTCAGGTCAAAGTCAACAGTTACCCCTAAATTCCTTACCTCCATCTTGACTTTTAATCCTATTGCATCAAGTTTATTTTTAATAACCTCATTAGATCCATTATTGCCAATCACTAAAATTTATGTTTTCTTTTTATTTAGCTTGAGAAAATTACTACTCATCATTTAGAAACACTAGTAAGACGTTGTGTCAGTAAATCAACAGAGTCGGGGTCATCAGGTGCTATTGATAAGTACAGCTGCGTGTCATCAGCATAGCTGTGGTAGCTTACGTTGTGCCCTGAGATAATCTGACCTAACGGAAGCATGTAGATTGAGAAGAGCTGTGGACCCCGGATAGAGCCTTGTGGAACACCATATCAGATATCACGTGTCTTTGAGTTGTAGTTACCACAACTAACAAAGAATTTTCTCCCTGCCAGGTAGGATTCAAACCAATTTAAGACACTGCTAGAGAGGCCCACCCATTGACTAAGGCGATTTCTAAAAATATTGTGATCAATGGTATCAAATGCACTCACATCAGAACCTGAACTGGAACATTACTCACCTTAACAAACCCATTTTGCAGCCAGGGTATAATATACAGGTGGCTGCCCCAAACCTTTTTGATGTCGCCTGTCTATTCTTATGACGGATGTCGAAGAGTCCTTCAACAAACTAAAATCAAAAAAAGGGCAGGGTCAGACAATATAATCTGCTTCACTCCTATGCAGAGCAGCACTCTCTATTATTGTACTCCATATCTGAGATGTCTCTGGATTTACAGCAAGTATTTAGACTTTGGATACGGGAGAATGTTATTCCATTAGTAAAAACTACACACCCAAGAGCAGTAAGTGACCTCAGGCCGCTGGCATTAACTTCTCATATCATGAAATCCTTTGAGAAGTTCATTAAGAGACAACTACTTAACAAAACGTAGGCTAATGATTCACGTGCTCTTGGATGATTCTGACTCTGAGTTATGACATTTCGCCTTCCCACTTCAGTGGATTCACATGAATTTTTGGTTGGACATTATAGAAAAACACAAGGTCACTGTTGATTTGCTACTTGGTTAGCAAAAAAAGCAATTCAAGATAATAAGCAGTTTTTGTGGAAATAAAGAGCAAAGGTCTTAATGACTTTCTTCCAGCTGTAATCCAACCAAAAAATAGTGTTTCTGGCTAACCACGTTATTTGTTTTATTTTAAAACTTTATATATATATATATCCATCCATCCATCCATTTTCTAACCCGTTGAATCCGAACACAGGGTCATGGGGGTCTGCTGGAGCCAATCCCAGCCAACACAGGGCAGGAACCAATCCTGGGCAGGATGCCAACCCACTGCAGATATATATATATATACAGGTATCTATATATATATATATATATATATATATATATATATATATATATATATATATATGCACTGCTCAAAAAAATTAAAGGAACACTTTTTAATCCGAGTATAGCATCCGGTCATTGAGACTTCTGGACTGTTGATCTGCAGAGGGTCTTGTTCATCAGTTTCAGCTGCTTTGGTGTTAATGAAATGAACAAGAGGGGCAACAATGAGACGACCCTCAAAACAGGAATGGTTTAGTATAGCATAGCATTGCACAGCATAGCATGGTGCGTCAGTGATGGTCAGTCTGGGGAGGCATGTCCATGGAGGGACGCACAGACCTCTACAGGCTAGACAACGGCACCTTGACTGCCATTAGGAATCGGGATGAAATCCTTGGACCCATTGTCAGACTCTATGCTGGTGCAATGGGGTTCTGGGTTCCTTCTGGTGCACGACAATGCCCAACGTCATGTGGCGAGAGTATGCAGGCAGTTCCTGGAGGATGAAGGAATTGATACCATTGACTGGCCCCCACGCTCACTCGCCTGACCTCAATCCAGTAGAACACCTCTGGGTGGGACATTATGTTTAGGTCCATCCGATGCCTCAGACTGTCCAGGAGCTCAGTGATGTCCTGGTCCAGATCTGGGAGGAGATCCCCCAGGACACCATCCGTCACCTCATTAAGACGTTGTCAGTCATGCATATAAGCATGTGAGGGGCCATACAAACTATTAAGTACGATCTGCAGTTGCTGCAATGAAATTTCTGCCAAATGGACTCACCTGCCTGCCACTGCATCATTTTTTCACTTTGATTTTCGGGGTGTTTTTGAATTCAGCCCTCTGTAGGTTGATCACTTTCATTTCCATCAAGCGATGTGCCATCCTTTTGTTCCTAACACATCACTGTATCAGTCCATAGCAGTAGAGACAGCCAGCAGGATGTTTTTCCCATTGAGATCTGATGTGTTTTCAAAGTGTTCCTTTCATTTTTTTGAGCAGTTCAAGAATGATTGTTATTGGCTGGCAGTGTGGCATAGTGGCTAAGGCTTTGGACTTCTAACCCTGAAGTTACGGGGTTCAGATTCTGCTGCTGATGCTGTGTGACCCTGAGCAAGCCACTTCATGTGCCTGTGCTCCACCTGGAAAAACAAAAGAGATGTAATGATGTGTCTCTCAAATGTTGTAAGCTGCCTAAAGGCGTCAGCGAAATAAGTAAATATACATTTTCCATTAAGAAATCTCTTTACTCTGTTTTTTGTTGGGAATGTAAAATATACGAAAAAAATTTGATTCTTTGCAAACAAAAATGCCATAAAAGTGTACAAGTTTGCATATGAGATAATTGCCTCTGTAGAGCGTTTATTCAGTAGCAATTTGAATAGTATCTTTTCAAATGATATTCATCATTATGCTCTGGCAGTTTGCTTTACCTGTTTATAGACCTGAGAGAAGTTTCAATAGCCATCCGGACTGTCAATCACCACTTGATCCCGCCTCTTTTGGGTAGCAAGCAAGAGTTTCCGGTTCCGCTGACTGGTTTCCTTTCGAAGGTGGAAGATGGCGGTCGAAGACTGCCAGGGTTTGAAGATTAGGATTTCCAGCTGCTGTCGTTTCGCGGGAATTTTGCTTCTTGTGGTGGGTTTGATGACAGATGTCGGCTTGACTACCACACATTGGATAGTGACAGAGGATGGCAAGATACAGCAGCAGGTGGGTAGACATCGTTTTCTTCTTTGAGGGGCCCTGTCGTTGCTTTGGTTGGATGTTACTTAAGTGAACATTTGGTTGGAGTTTAAAGTCCATCTGTGTCGCCGTTCGTGAGGTGACAGTCACGAGGGTGTGAAGGATAACTTGCCCCTAATCTGTATTTTATTGAGTGGAATAGATGGCGAGTTAGAGAGTGGCTTTGGGTGCTGTCATTGGATTGACGCTACGGTCGGGAGGGGCAGCCACCGTAAGGAAAAAAAGGCACTGCGGCTTCGATGTCAGTTTTCATCCTTAAACAATCTGCTGATAAACCCTAAAGGTATTGTTTTGGCTGACAGTTCGAGTATCTAAGCATAAAATCAGAGCCTAAACAGGAATTCATCGTTGAAATCTTACAGTAAATCCATCCGTCAAGACGATGACCTTAATGTCACTGCAAATGTAAGTCTCAGTCACGGATAGAAACAGAACTTCAGCAGAACCTGGAAATACTGGGACGTTGATCCCTTAGGTCCAGTCTGTATAATCTTGGATTTATGATTTAACATTAATATTAGCGAAACAGTTCGCATAGACGTGTAAAAGTCGGCTATATTTTTCTTAAGCTAACAATAGGAAGTTGGGTAATTGTAATGTGGATTCTAATAATAAAATAGTACGTTTATTTATATATCGTCCTTTAAACTTTAAATAAAGCTCAAAGTGATTTACAAACATTTTGAATTCTCTCTCAATATATATTTACATATACACACACATACACATCCAGGTAGGTACATCCCATAAAATATTTTTTCTTTTTTTTTTAAACCTATGTGGACAGATCAAGATTTGATTACTTTCTCGTGAACGAACTATAGGGAAAGTATTGTAATCGTCCAAAGATTCGATCTCGAGATTTTCATGAATCTCGTCGTTCCAGACCTCCCTGACTTTCTTGTATACGAAGTTTAGGGAGAGTATTACAGTCGTCCAAAAATTACATTTCGAGATTTTAATCGAAAATACCATTTTTGGAATCATGTCTCTGTGTGTGTATATGTAAACGCGATAACTTGAGTACGCGTTAAATAGATCAACCAAATTCAGCATGCAAGTATTAGATACAAAACGTAGATCTCTGTCAACTTTTGAGCTATTTCCGCTAACCGGAACTTTGCCGATTTCGTCAACTTTACTTTTATAATAATCCATACATTCATTATCCAACCCGCTATATCCTAACTGCAGGGTCACAGGGGTCTGCTGGAGCCAATCCCAGCCAGCACAGGGCGCATGTCAGGAAACAAACCCCGGGCAGGGTGCGCGCGGACACACACCATGGACAATTTAGAATCGCCAATGCACCTAACCTGCATGTCTTTGGACTGTGAGAGGAAACCCACGCAGACACGGGGTGAACATGCAAACTTCACGCAGGGAGGACCGGGAAGCGAACCAAGGTCTCCTAACTGCGAGGCAGCCGCGCTACCCACTGCGCCACCGTGCCGCCCCGCTGAAAATGTGTGGCCCAGCTAAATGTTTTAGATTGAAATCTGGGCCAACTGAATTTGTAATTGAATAGCCCAGGCCTAATAGTGTGACACAATGTGGCTTGTTTGGCGCTGCTTGAAAACTATATAAATAGTCAAATTCAAAAGGAATGAGCTTTTAGGTACCTGCAAGATGATTTTTTTTTTGTCTAGGATTATGACTGGGCTATTAGCCGATTTAGGCTCCCAAGAGCAGTTTGGTTTTCCTAATATAATCAGGACAATGTTTAATTTTATTTCAAGGTGCTGCTGTATGTTGGTAAGTTAACTGGCTGAACCTCAGTGTTTCCCATGGTTGATACTTTTCATTGCGACAGCAATCATGTTGCTACACGTGCCTTGTGATCGTGACTGTCTGTTCAGCCTCCGACTACGCTATGCCCTTCTCCGACTCTTCCCCTTAATGCCTTATGGACTCTTCATGTGCAGGTATAATGCAGGTTGCAGTTGTCCTGATGCATCAGATGAGAGGCTGCTCTGCCACCCAACGGAGGTCTGCAGCATCAGGTTTGACCAGCTTAGTCCACATATGGTTGTTTCAGATAGGCCACTGGGTGGATGTGAGGCACATTCATGTGCGTACATTTACAAGAAGATTGTGATTTCTAAAGGTGATTTAATACCAGGGTGTTGTACCGTGTTAGCCATTATGAATGTAGTGAAAAGTCAAGCAAAATGACGCCTTTTATTGGCTAACTAAAAAGATTAGAATATGCAAGCTTTCGAGGCAACTCCGGCCCCTTCTTCAGGCAACATGTAATCTTTGTCAATGATTATGACTGGGCTATTAGCCGATTTAGGCTCCCAAGAGCAATTTGGTTTTCCTAATATAATCGGGACAATGTTTAATTTTATTTCAAGGCAAAGTAAAGTAGAGTCGACAGAGGAGTTGCTCTTGGTCCAGCTGTATGTTGCTAAGTTAACTGGCTGAACCCTCAGTGTTCCCCATGGTTGATACTATTCATTGCAACAGCAATCATGTTGTTACACGTGCCTTGTGATAGTGGAAGAAGGGGCCTGAGTGGCCTCAAAAGCTTGCATATTGTAATCTTTTTAGTTAGCCAGTAAAAGGGGTAATTTTGCGTGACTTTTCTCTAAAGGTGATGTGAAATTTTGTATACACGTTGATAAATATTTTGTATGTCTTTATTTGTAACTTAGACAAAGAAATGTAATATTAGTGTTACATTACAGATAATAACAGCAATGGTTTGATGGTTTAAGAACCCCTTCACCCTTTTTAGGACAGAGTCTCTTTGTAATTTTACGACAGGGTCAGGTGAAGTGCCTCAAACCAGTTTGGCTAATATTACTCTGCAGAACTCCAAGTCAACCCCCTCAGGAAAGCCAGGCTGCCTAACTGCCAAGCTTTACCTTAACACATGGTTTGGTGGGCAGGTGTTGAGGGTATTCAGTCCCCCCCATTGGTCTGAAGTATGGCTGTTTGGAACTGGCTCATATCAGAAGCCTTTAAGTACCACAACGCCCTATTGGCTGTAGGGGTTGGACAGAAAACCTATAATTTTATTTGCTTTACCTCACTCTCTCTCTCTCTGACCAAATAATGAAGGAGCATCACACACCATAAACTGAAAAGGACAACACAATGAAGAGCACAGCTCGGCTGCCATATTAAGACAGGCACGCGGCCTGTTCTGAAGAAAGATGACCACAAATGAGGACTAAACTAGAGACATTTTAAGTAACTACCAAGTCTGTGTGCCACCTGAAACTACACATCAGCACATATCATGTTGTATGGTTGCCAGTATTCAAATGTACTTTGCATATTGTTATTATTTATGAATATTATCAATAATACATTACTTAAAGTGTAACTTAACTCCTGCTTGTCTTTTACTACACCTAATTACCTGAGATTATAGATGTAGAAGGGAAGGTGGGGAGAAGTTATAAAGTACAATACCTTATAGACAGAGGTAAGGAAGTCTGGGAGATTTGAGGCATTCTGACAAAGGCTACAAATTAATAATACAAAAGGGGAAAATAGATAGATAGATACTTTATTAATCCCAAGGCGAAATTCACATCCTGAAGCAGCAGCAGCATACTGATAAAGAACAATATCGAATTAAAGAGTGATAACAATGCAGGTATTACAGTACAGTAACTTTGTATAATGTTAACGTTTACCCCCCGGGTGGAACTGAAGAGTCGCATAGTGTGGTGTCTCCTCAGTCTGCCAGTTGGAGCAGGACGGTGACAGCAGTCTGTTGCTGAAGCTACTCCTCTGTCTGGAGATGATCCTGTTTAGTGGATGCAGTGGATTCTTCATGATTGACAGGAGTCTGCTCAGCGCCCGTTGCTGTGCCACAGATGTCAAACTGTCCAGCTCTGTGCCTACAATAGAGCCTGCCCACTTCACCAGTTTGTCCAGGCGTGAGGTGTCCCTTTTCTTTATGCTGTCTCCCCAGCACACCATCGTGTAGAAGAGGGCGCTCACTACAGTCACCTCTGATGATCTCGGGGTCCATGAGGGGCCTGGTCCTCCTAAAATCCACCACCAGCTCCTTGGTTTTGCTGGTGTTCAGTTGTAGGTGGTTTGAGTCGCACCATTTAACAAAGTCCTTGATTAGGTTCCTATACTCCTCCTCCTGCCCACTCCTGATGCAGCCCACAATAGCAGTGTCGTCAGGGAACTTTTGCACGTGGCAGGACTCTGAGTTGTATTGGAAGTCCGATGTATGTTGACTAAACAGGACCAGAGAAAGTCCAGTCCCCTGCGGTGCTCCTGTGCTGCTGACCACAATGTCAGACCTGCAGTTCCCGAGACGCACATACTGAGGTCTGTCTGTAAGATAGTCCACGATCCATGCCACCAGGTGTGAATCTACTCCCATCTCTGTCAGCTTGTCCCTAAGGAGCAGAGGTTGGATGGTGTTGAAGGTGCTAGAGAAGTCCAGAAACATCATTCTTACAGCACCACTGCCTCTGTCCAAGTGGGAGAGGGATCGGTGTAGCATGTAGATGATGGCATCCTCCGCTCCCACTTTCTCCTGGTATGCGAACTGCAGAGGGTCGAGGGCGTGAGCAATCGAGAGCTCTACCAAGACAAAACAAAAGGTAAAGATAAATGTCATAAAGATTAGTGTATACCCAGTTTTATAAATTTATTTTTTTTTGGTATAAGTATTTTCCAGTTTGGAATACGCATATTTTAACGCTCAAGTATATGAGACCCCCAGGTCACAATCTGTAAGAAATTGTTCTGGACAAATGAGGCAAAGAGAAGAGTCACTTGGTCATAGGACTAGAGGACATTTTTGGCAAAATCAAAGACAGCATTTGACCAAAAGTACCTGATAGCAACTGTAACACATGGTGGTAGAAATTTTTTAGTTGGGGGCTTTTTTTTTTTTTACCACCTTAGAGCCTGGGGAGCTCATTATCATACAGTTCACTTTGAATTGTTTTTTTGGACCCTTTCCCACATGAAGATTATTAGATCCAAATACTGTAGTGACCATAAATGTGTTGAATTATTATTGTGCCATAAAGGTTATTCAGTTATGCAAGGTACGACAACATATATTTTATGTATAAAGTATACTCATATATATGCTATATATATATATATATGCTATAGATATAGATATAGCATTTTTAATGTAGGTAGATCATTTCGACCTGGTCATTTTAAAAGTAGCTCGCAAGCCGAAAAAGTGTGCGCACCCCTGCACTAGACAATCAAAAAGGTCACCATTGTCTTCTGTCTCCTTCTTGTCATCCTCCTCAACTGTTGTCCAACTCCCTCCGAACTCTAGCTCCCTGAGGAAAAAAATGAATTTAATCCATTTTGGAATAAGGCTGTGCCATAACAAAATGTGGAAAAAGTGATGCGCTGTGAATACTTTCTGGATGCACTGTGTGTATGTGTGTGTGTATATATATATATATATATATAATTTTTTATATATATTTATTTTATATGTATAATATATAGTAAGAAAGGCGCTATATTGCTCCCGACCTGGCACAGTCTGGACATGAGAGGCACATATAAAATAAAAGACTTTTTATTTTTCTTCAGCTGGAGGGCACGTCTTCCCTGTAATCCCTCCTGCCACAACACAGTCCCAAGCACAAACTACACCACAGTACCCTCCTCTCTCTTTAACCACCACTCCTCCACAGCTTTGTCCTCCTTCCACCCGACTCTGGCCGCTGAGTGGTGGTTGCTGGCTCCTTTTCTGGCCCACCTGGAAGTGCTCCAGGTGCTTGGTTGCACTCCCGGGTGGGGTGAAGATTAGTCCAGCTGGGCTCAGGGACCCATGCCGCGCCCCTTGATGGCCACCCCAGACCCCAGCAGGGCTGTGGAAAACTCCATCTCCCATGTAGCCCTGCGAGAGATTGAGGCACCGCTTCAACCCAAGGGACGGCCATCCACCGTCCAGGGCTGCTCGCCCCGAATACACATCGAAGGGGCGTCCGTGCCCGGCCGTCCGCCACAATATATCTATCTATATATATTGTCTGTCTGTCTATCTATATATCTATCTATTTTTATATCCTTTTTCCTGATTTATACCGTTCAACAACCTTTTTTTTCTTGGCCTTTGAGACTTTTTTTGTTTTCCCCATGGTTTGTTATCAAGAGGAATTTAAATTGACTGTTTATACACGGACACCGATTACAATCAAAGAAGTTACAAGTGTGGGTGGTCTCTCTTACTTACCCCTAATTTGAACCTGTTTGTGTCAGCTTGTGTGTGTATTATCAGCCCCAACATTCAAGGGTGTGTAAACATGTGATCATGCCCATTTGGGTGATTTCAGTTATCATTATGATTTAAAAAGGGCACTCACAATTATATGATCATAAATTGCTTAGCCTGTACACACTCCCTAATTAAAAGGAAAGCTTTCCTTTGCATGATTATAATATATTCCAAACAATGGCCAATATTTTACCAGTTCTGCCAGGGTATGTAAACCTATGAGCACAACTGTATATGTTAAATGGTGCGACTCAAACCACTTACACCTTAACACCAGCAAGACCAAGGAGCTGGTGGTGGATTTTAGGAGGCCTAGGCCCCTCATGGACCCTGTGATCATCAGAGGTGACTGTGTGCAGAGGGTGCAGACCTATAAATATCTGGGAGTGCAGCTGGATGACAAATTGGACTGGACTGCCAATACTGATGCTCTATGTAAGAAAGCTCAGAGCAGACTATACTTTCTGAGAAGGTTGGCATCCTTCAACATCTGCAGTAAGATGCTGCAGATGTTCTACCAGACGGTTGTGGCGAGTGCCCTCTTCTACGTGGTGGTGTGCTGGGGTGGCAGCATAAAGATGAAAGACGCCTCACGCCTGGACAAACTTGTTAAGAAGGCAGGCTCTATTGTAGGATTAAAGTTGGACAGTTTAACATCTGTGGCAGAGCGACGGGCACTAAGCAAACTCCTGTCAATCATGAAGAATCCACTGCATCCACTGAACAGTGTCATCTCCAGACAGACGAGTAGCTTTAGTGGCAGACTTTTGTCACCGTCCTGCTCCACTGACAGACTGAGGAGATCGTTCCTCCCCCACACTATGCGACTCTTCAATTCCACCCGGGGGAGTAAATGCGAACATTAATTTTATTTTAATTCATTTCATTTTTATTACTATTTAATTTAATATTGTTTCTTTGTATCAGTATACTGCTGCTGGATTATGTGAAT
Source organism: Polypterus senegalus (assembly GCF_016835505.1). Lineage (NCBI taxonomy): Eukaryota > Metazoa > Chordata > Cladistia > Polypteriformes > Polypteridae > Polypterus > Polypterus senegalus. The sequence continues at coordinate 16,726,422 of NC_053154.1, read as the reverse complement.
TTCCCCTTGGGATTAATAAAGTGTCTGTCTGTCTGTCTCTTTGTTTGTGTATGTATATACAGGGGTGGGAAAAAGTAGCTTTACAGTTGTGAGTACATGAAACGGAACTCTCGCAAACTCGAACTCTTCGCTCATTTCCTCGAGAGCCTTTGTCAGCAAAGTCAAGATCCGTGTTTCTCTGCCCCACACCCAATCCATGCAAGCATTGAACAGAGTAGGAGCAGAACACACCGCTGACGAACCCCAGAATCAACTGAGAAAAATGCACAGCTTCTCTGCCTCAACTCTGCACAGCACTCACAGTACCAGTGTACAGACCAGCCATGATTTCAAGCAAGTTTGGGGAGATCAAGCAAAAACTCAACGATGTCCCACAGGGCAGCTCAATCAGCTTAGTTGAATGTTTTATGAAAGTCACCAAAGGGTGCAAAGAAACTCTGCCGATATTCACATTTGCTTTCAATAAGAACCATCAATGCCTGGATTCAGTAACTGGTAGACATCTTTAGCTTTAAACCAGACTGCTCTGGTCGCTGGTAGATGAGCAAGTGATCACAGATCCTGTTGATGAGGATTCAAGCAATGACCTTACTAGGCACAGAGAGCAGTGTTAACTCCCTTGTAGTTGCTGCAGTTCAGGTGGTCACCATTCCCTTTCCAGATAGGGATGACAAGTCCTGTTTTCCAGTCAGTTGGGATGATGCCAGTCTCCCAAATGGATGCAAAGATTTCTAGCAATGCCAGGAGGACAGCCTTACCAGTAGCCTGGAGAAGGTCACCTGAGATACCACAGATCCCTGCAGCCTTCCCTACCTTCAGCTGGTTCACCATCTGTGCAGTCTCTGCGAGTCTGGGTGGTTCACAGCTAATTGGAGGATCAGCCTCAAGAATTGTGGACCCAGAGATCTCCAACATCCTAGTCAGAGGATCAGATTTAAACTTAAAGTAGCCAGCCCGGTTGGTCACAACTGCAGAGTCACCCGTAAGGACTGTTCCATCAGCTGCCCTGACTGCGACTCTCCGAGGAACAGATTGAGATCTGATCTGAATGGTTATCTTAAAGTCGCCTTCCTGTTACAAACCATTTAGTGACAGTAAAAGTGGAGGCCATATAAAGAGAACTGGGGATATGGAAGGTTGAGGTGTAATACTTTATAATGATGCACAAGCTAGTCGAGAGTGATAAGACAGGCTCTAACAAGGTAAGAGAAAGTATTTGGAGCATGTGGCAACACAGGAGTTGCAGTTTTTTCTTTTTCTTTATATTGTAATTTTTCTGTTTTGCTAATTATTTTGTACTTTGTGTATGTAAGTGTTATGAGGTGAATGTGGCGCTTTAGGTATCATGTGCATGAGCCACAGATCAGTAATTCTTCTTTGCCGAATTTGTTTAGAGAATTTTACTCACACTCTGCATGTGTTAATGAGTTTAGAAAAGGGATACACGATGAATTGCACTTTCCATTATCACAAGCTTGATAATTTGAAAATAAGGTTATTCACCTAAACAGAAAAGACGTCTGTTAGGTTAATTGGTTATTTTCTTAGCCTAGATTCATTTTATATATTTATAGGTTTAAGGTGATATAGTAATATTTATTCTTCATGAATCCGATGTTCTGGCTCAGAATCCAGTAGTTACTGTTTATGTACAGGTGCCGGTCATAAAATTAGAATATCATGACAAAGTTCATTTATTTCAGTAATTCCATTCAAAAAGTGAAACTTGTATATTAGATTCATTCATTACACACAGACCGATGTATTTCAAATGTTTATTTTTATTAATTTTGATGATTATAACTGAAACCCAAATCCAGTATCTCGGAAAATTAGAATATTGTGAAAAGGTTCAATATTGAAGACACCTGGTGCCACACTTTAATCAGCTAATTAACTCAAAACACCTGCAAAAGCCTTTAAATTGTCTCTCAGTCGAGTTCTGTAGGCTACACAATCATGAGGAAGACTGCTGACTTGACAGTTGTCCAAAAGACGACCATTGACACCTTGCACAAGGAGGGCAAGACACAAAAGGTCATTGCTAAAGAGGCTGGCTGTTCACAGAGCTCTGTGTCTAAGCACATTAATAGAGAGGTGAAGGGAAGGCAAGATGTGGTAGAAAAAAGTGTACAAGCAATAGGGATAACCGCTTGTACCCTGGAGAGGATTGTGAAACAAAACCCATTGAAAACTGGGGGGAGATTCACAAAGAGTGGACTGCAGCTGGAGTCAGTGCTTCAAGAACCACCGCGCACAGACGTATGCAAGACATGGCCTTCAGCTGTCGCATTCCTTGTGTCAAGCCACTCTTGAACAAGAGACAGCGTCAGAAGCGTCTCGCCTGGGCTAAAGACAAAAAGGACTGGACTGCTGCTGAGTGGTCCAAAGTTATGTTCTCTGAGGAAAGTAAATTTTGCATTTCCTTTGGAAATCAAGGTCCCAGAGTCTGGAGGAAGAGAGGAGAGGCACATAATCCATGTTGCTTGAGGTCCAGTGTAAAGTTTCCAGTCAGTGATGGTTGTGTTTTCTGAGGTTCAAGGTCAACACAGCTGCCTACCAGGAAGTTTTAGAGCACTTCATGCTTCCTGCTGCTGACGAACTTTATGGAGATGCAGATTTCATTTTCCAACAGGACCTGGCACCTGCACAAAGTGCCAAAGCTACCAGTACCTGGTTTAAGGACCAAGGTATCCCTGTTCTTGATTGGCCAGTAAACTCGCCTGACCTTAACCCCATAGAAAATCTATGGGGTATTGTGAAGAGGAAGATGCAATACAAGCCGACAATTCAGAAGAGCTGAAGGCCACTATCAGAGCAACATGGGCTCTCATAACACCTGAGCAGTGCCACAGACTGATCGACTCCATGCCATGCCGCATTGCTGCAGTAATCCAGGCCAAAGGAGCCCCAACTAAATATTGAGTGCTGTACATGCTCATACTTTTCATGTTCATACCTTTCAGTTGGCCAACATTTCTAAAAATCCTTTTTTTGCATTTGTCTTAATTGATATTCTAATTTTGCGAGGTACTGAATTTGGGAGTTTCATTAGTTGTCAGTTATAATCATCAAAATTAAAAGAAAGTTTCACTTTTTGAATGGAATTACTGAAATAAATCAACTTTGTCATGATATTCTAATTTTATGACTGGCACCTGTAGAGCTTACTTGTGTGGTTGGTTCTTATGCAGGTATCCTGGTTGTCCTCCCACTTCCCAAAGATGCAATGACTTGGCATGCACTCTTAGCGCGTTGCCGCACCCACCACACAAAGAACCACCTGGATCGATACCCGAGTGCAGCAGGTGACACCTCAGTACCACACTGAGAGTGTGTCAAGTTTTTTTACAGTGGCTGGAGTGCCAGTCCTGCCACCAAACCCTATATTTTCCCTCTAAGCTGGAGGACCTGCTTGCAGGGCTGGATGCACATTAACGTCATACCCGGGACGAAGCAACTGCAGGTTAAGAGCCATGCCCAAGGTCCCAATGGAGGAGAGTCACTTCAGGGGTTAACAGAATTCAAACTGGCAACCTTCTAATTGCCAGTGCAGATCCCTAGCCTCCATTTTAATTGGCAAGCTTTGTGGATGGGTTTGTGCATGCGAGTATTTGAATAGGCCAGGACTGGTCTGGCATTCTGTGTAGACTTGGATTATGCCATGTCCCAGGACTAAGTAAGTTTAAGGAAAGTTATTTTATTTATAGTTTATAGTCGATCACTTTGTTATGTTTAATGTCAGAGGTGATTAAACTTTATTTGGCTTAAACTGTAATACAGGTAATGTGTATGTTGTTATTTTTCTCAAATTCTGGAACTGGTTAGTATGTATAATATATATGATATTAGAAATATTAATTTGTGTTTTTTTTTTTTGTTTAAGGTTGATTCTTCATTAAATTTAAAACATCCTCATGACCTTGTGATTTTTATGAGACAAGAGGCAAGAGTGAGCTACCTGAAAGAGCTTGAGGTAATTAATCTGATAATTCTGAGGTGAACTTTTATGCTACATAGTCCTGAAAGATGCCATTTCTCCAAACATATATAAATCACTGATATTCCATGAAGAGCCTGTGCAGCTCTTACCCCTTTTTAGTCTAATATTCAATTTGTGATATAAATATACCAGTAACGGCACACTGCACGATATAGTGCTGTGAATCCACTTGACTTGAGCATTTCCTAGTTTTCCTCCTCTTTCTCTGTATGTTTAGCATTCATTTGCTCAGAGGTTGATGCACTTGCTGCTTCCTGAGCAGCTCCTCTTTCCTTCACCCTAGCGGCCAGCTTCTTCTCTTGTGTAATTGGCATCTTTTCGCAGGAAAACTGATTAAGTCAGAGTTTGTGTTGCAATTACTTAGTACGTTTTCTTTCATTTTTCACATAAGCTGGCGCTTAAGTCTTCAATCTGCCTCAAGAATGATTTAAGATATGAAGGTGGTAGGAAATGAGAACGGCGTCCGTACGTATGTGCCCCATGGTCACCTTGCTGGCCGCTGCCGAGAGTTGATTCTACAATAAAATAAAATAAAAATAAAAAGAGGAATAACCTTGGAGGTCAATCATCACCCCAAAAGCGGATAGTAGACGTCACATATGTGTAGCAAATTTCAGGTCAATAGGTCTACGGACAAATGAACAACCGCGGTAGCGTATTATATAAAAAGATAAAGCGTTGTAAATATTGGTTAATCGTTTATTAGAGTGTCAAGTTAGCCATGTTCCAGGCGACATTTCCTCAAATTATGTTATACTAACTGTTCTCCGTGGCTCCACCTGTGTAGTAGTGAAGCAGGACAAACTTGAAAAATCAAAAAAAAAAATGAAATAATTTGTATTGAGAAGAATTTATATTGATAGCTTTCATATCCGAGGGCCCCTTGATATACAATATTTTTCATTTTTCTGTCGGGGCGAGAATGTAGTTGTGATCTCTTTGCCAAAAATGCAAAAAGCTGGGAAGGTATCTCTGGCCAAGCGGAAGGTAGGTACGCTCCAACGTCAAACGTTGGCACCGTACCTGATCATGTTCAGCTCTGATGGGAGAGTGTCCCCCACGTGGGGATAAAAGAACATGGCCGTGATATCACATAGCTCTGAACTCTCTTTCAAAAACGTCAAACATTACTCTTTAACCATCTCTAGATGATAATGTGTGCTGAACAAACGCATATCACTAGCTAAGCAGAGGCAAGGTACGCTCTAACATGTGGCGAGAGGTAGAGTGACTTGAACGTAGGCTGGAGTATAAATGAGGAGGGTCCTGCCTGGCTCTCAACTACTGAGGTCCTGCCTCCCCCTTTCCTCGGCCCGCAACCTGTCTCTTGGATTCACGTGAATAATTTGGTACCACAACCGAACTATGATACTTAGTGTGATGAGAGAAGTCGCAAAATCAACCAGAATGTTCAAGCAAATTATAGAAAAGAACCGATCTAAATCCGCTAGGTAGTTCTCTCATGAAAATTGGACAGACAGATGTAGGATTATATATATATATATATATATATATATATATATATATATATATACTGCTCAAAAGAATTAAAGGAACACTTTTTAATCAGAGTATAGCATAAAGTCAATGAAACTTATGGGATATTAATCTGGTCAGTTAAGTAGCAGAGGGGGTTGTTAATCAGTTTCAGCTGCTGTGGTGTTAATGAAATTAACAACAGATGCACTAGAGGGGCAACAATGAGATGACCCCCAAAACAGGAATGAAGGGTTTAACAGGTGGAGGCCACTGACATTTTTCCATCCTCATCTTTTCTGACTGAATCTTCACTAGTTTTGCATTTGGCTACAGTCAGTGTCACTACTGGTAGCATGAGGCGATATCTGGACCCTACAGAGGTTGCACAGGTAGTCCAACTTCTCCAGGATGGCACATCAATATGTGTTATTGCCAGAAGGTTTGCTGTGTCTCCTGCACAGTCTCAAGGGCATGGAGGAGATTCTAGGAGACAAGCAGTTACTCTAGGAGAGCTGGGAGGGCCATAGAAGGTCCATAACCCATCAGCAGGACCAGTATCTGCTCCTTTGGGCAAGGAAGAACAGGATGAGCACTGCCAGAGCCCTACAAAATGACCTCCAGCAGGCCACTGGTGTGAATGTCTCTGACCAAACAACCAGAAAGACTTCATGAGGGTGACCCAAGGGCCCCATGTCCTCTAATGGGCCCTGAGCTCACTGCCCAGCAGCATGCAGCTTGATTGGCATTCGCCATAGAATACCAGAATTGGCAGATGCACCCCTGAGCACGTGACAGAAGTGAAAGGGTCTGGAGAAGCCATGGAGAACATTATGCTGCCTGTAACATCATTCAGCATGAGCAGTTTGGTGGTGGGTTAATGATTGTCTGGGAGGCATATCCATGGAGGGTCACACAGACCGCTACAGGCTTGACAAAGGCACCTTGGCTGCCATTAGGTATCAGGATGAAATCCTTGGACCCATTGTCAGACCGTATGCTGGTACAGTGGCTCCTGGTGCACGACAATTCCTGACCTCATGTGGTGAGAGTATGCAGGCAGTTCCTGGAGGATGAAGGAATTGATACCATTGACTGGCCACCACACTTTCCTGACCTAAATCCAATAGAACACCTCTGGGACATTATGTTTTGATCCATCCAATGCCACCAGGTTGCACCTCAGACTGTCTAGGAGCTCAGTGATACCCTGGTCCAGATCTGGGAGGCGATCCCCCACAACACCATCTGTCATCTCATTAGAAGCATGCACATGTTGTCAGGCATGTATACAAGAACACAGGGGCCATACAAAGTGCTGCGTACAATTTTGAGTTGCTGCAATTAAATTTTGGCAAAATGGACTAGCCTGCCACATAATGTTTTCACTCTGATTTTTGGGGCGTCATTGAATTCAGGGCTCTGTAGGTTGATCATTTTCATTTCCATTAAACGATGTGGCATCCTTTCGTTCCTAACACATTACCCAGTCTATATCAGTATAGATATCCAGGAGGATTTCTTTTTCCCATTGAGATCTGATGTGTTTTCAAAGTGTTCCTTTAATTTTTTTGAGCAGTTTATATATATATATATATATATATATATATATATATATATATATATATATATATATTATAAATTCTTTGCAATAGTCTTTTAACTTTGCTTTTTTGATAATATTTATTAAGTTGCTTTAATGTAAATTAACAAACTCAATACTGTTATAAGCTAAATTGCACAGAGTGACAGCATTATATCTTTGGAGCTTTATAAGTCATACCTAAGCATCCAGAGCTGGTTATATTCTAAAAGAAGAAATATGAACATTCTAAGTTGAAGGATTAGATTCCATGTGCACAGTGAAAAATTAGAATGCAGTTGTTTGTTAAAAAATGTAGAGGTAGACATGCCATGCTATGTACAAGCCTGGTATGCTTTATCCAGCTTCAGTTGTTCCAGATTTTCATTGCAGGAGATATTTAACTTAAACCAATTTTTTGCTTTGGCTAAAATATACAAATACTACCATTCATTTAGCCTGCCATAGCTCTTCAAAACCTATTTCATTACTGAAACTTGAATGGCTCCAAATATTACTATCTGGCTCGCTGTTTCTTAATTTATTAAAGTTTTTTGGTTCTGTGAAGGAAAAAAAAGGTAATGTTTGCAAAAATTACCATTAATCAACTGTGTCCCCTTGTTTTTTTTTTTTTTTTAATTTATTTATTAATTTTATTACAATCAATACATAGCAATCAAGTTTTTACAAAAAAAAAGAATTATGCTAAGAACAGATCGATCCCCACCCTTGAGAGAGAGAGCAAGCCAAATGGTGTAAAATTTAAGGCTTTAAAAATACCTAAATCAACAAATTCTCTGTGCTTTATAAACTCATTTCAAAATATTACTGATTAGATCCTGCCATGTTTTGAAGAAAGTCTGTACGGATCCTCTAACTGAGTATTTGATTTTTTCCAATTTTAAATAATATAACACATCAGTTTCCCACTGACTTAAAGAGGAGAGTTTGGGTTCTTCCAGTTTATCAGAATAAGTCTGCGTGCCAACAGTGTAGTGAATGCAATCACAATTTGTTTGTCTTTCTCCACTTTAAGACCCTCTGGAAGAACCCCAAACACAGCTGTTAATGGGTTAGGAGGGATTGTGAGTCCAAGACTGTCTGAGAGGTAATTAAAAATTTTTGTCCAGAATAATGTTAATTTGGTGCAGGCCCAGAACATGTGACCTAGTGAGGCTGGGGCTTGGTTGCAACGTTCGCAGGTTGGATCATGCCCTGGAAACATTTTGAGAGTTTTAGTCGAGACAGATGTGCTCGATATATAATTTTGAGTTGTATAATTGTATGCTTTGCGCATATGGAGCTTGAGTGAATTCTCTGCATTGCTACTTTCCACTCCTTTTCTGATATATTAATTGAGAGGTCATTTTCCCAGTGTCCTCTTGGATCTTTGAAAGGAAGGGATTGTAAAAGGATTTTATATATTGTAGAGATGGAGTCTAACTCCTTGAAATTGAGCAATAATTTTTCCAGCGTGGATGAGGGTGCAAGATGAGGAAAATCTGGAAGGTTCTGTTTAACAAAGTTCCTGATTTGAAGATAGTGAAAGAAATTTGTAGCTGGAATGTTAAATTTGGAATGTCATTGTTCATAGGATGCAAAGACGTTGTCTATATAAAGATCTCTAAGCAAGTTAATTCCAAATTTTTCCAGATATTAAAACTGCATATGTTTGTGAGGGTTGAAAGAGGTGGTTCTTTTGCAGGGTGCCACAGAAAGAAGCTTCTCCGTCTTAAAATGCTTTCTACATTGGTTCCAGATTCTAAGTGAGTGGAGCACAATTGGGTTATTAGTGTATTGCCGATAACGTGTGTTTATTGGAGCACAAGCAAGGAATACAAAGAAGTACTGCAGGATTTTACTTCTATTGCGGTCCATGCCTGTGTATGTTCTTCTATTTGTGTCCAGGTTCTTATCGACTGTATATTTGCCCCAGTAATAAAACTGGAAGTTAGGTAGAGCCATGCCACCTTCTGCCTTTTGTCTTTGTAGGGTCGCTCTTTTGATGCGTGGGTGTTTAGAATTCCACATAAATGAGGTTATTGTTGAATCTAATTGCTTAAAGAACGATTTATTAATGTATATTGGTATGTTTTGAAATAAAAAGGAGCTTAGGAAGAATATTCATCTTAACAGTGTTAATTCTTCCAGCTAGTGTGAGATGAAGGGTTGACCATCTATGCAAGTCTTGTTTAATTTTTTCCATGCAGACGATAAATTTTGTTGATAAAGAGCTTTATGTTTACTTGTGATGTTTACCCGAGGTATTTAAACTGTTCTGCAATGATAAAAGGAAGGGTGTCTAATCTAATATTATATGCTTGAATTCACGGAAAGAGTACACTTTTATTCAGATTAATTCTGAGACCAGAGAGCTTTTGAAATTCTGTGAGTGCTGCTAAGACTGCAGGCACAGAATTTTCTGGGTCCGATATATACAGTACCATGTCATCTGCATATAATGAGATTTTCTGTTCCAGTCCTTCTCTGCTAATCCCCTTTATCTGATCAGTATTTCGACAATGTATTGCCAGTGGTTCAATGGCAATTGCAAACAGCAGTGGTGACAAAGGGCATCCTTGTCTTGTGCCACGCTCTAGTTTAAAGTAGTCTGAGCAAATGTTATTGATGCAAACTGAAGCTTCTGGGTTAGTATACAGTAATTTAATCCATGCACAAATGTTGGGCCAAACCCAAACTTCTCCAAAATAGTAAAAGGTATTTCCATTCAATCATGTCGAATGCTTTTTCTGCATCCAATGATAATAATATTTCTGGGGTGTTTGATTTAGTTGGTGAGTATATTACATTAAACAGGCGTCAAGATTTGAAGATAAGTGTCGGCCCCTAATAAATCCAGTTTGGTCTTGTGATATTACTGAGGGAGCACTTTCTCCATCCTTCTAGCTATGATTTTAGAGAGTATTTTAACGTCGTTATTCAGAAGTGAAATTGGTCTGTATGATGCACATTGTAATAAGTCCTTATTTTGTTTTGGAAAGACAGTGATTAGTGCTTGGCGAAAGGTTTGTGGAAGAGATTGGTTATCTCTGGCTTCTGTAAATGTTGCTAATAGGAGGGGGGCTAGCTGAGCGGAGAATTTCTTGTAAAACTCTGCAGGGTAGCCGTCAGGGCCTGCTGCTTTTCCACCTTGGAGTGACTTTATAGCATCCAGTAATTCTGATAATGACAGAGGTTTATCGAGTTCCTCCACACTAAAAGCGCCAATTTGTGGTATCTGTAATTTATCCAGAAATGCATTAGATTGTATATTGTCTTCTTTAAACTCAGTAGTATATAGGGATTTATAGTAGTCTCTAAAAGTGTACATTATATTTTTGTGTTCGATGATTTTATCTCCATTCGTGTTAGTAATTACGAGATTGCGTTATGCATCTTGCTTGTGAATTTGTTGCGCTAAAAGCTTATTAGCTTTCTCTCCATGTTCATAATAATGATGTCTGGATTTGTAAATTAGTTGTTCGGTTTCTTTAGTTGTCAAGAGGTTTAATTCTGAATGTAGAGCCTGCCTCCTCTTATGTAGAGTCTCGCTTGGTAGTCTGGCATGTTCTTCATCTATTTTAGTAATTTCGCTTTTTATCTCTGCTACTTTCTTCGCTTCGGATTTATTTCTGTGGGAAAGATATGAGATAATCTGTCCTCTTAAGAAGGCCTTAAGAGTTTCCCAGAGTATTCCTGCAGAGATCTCAGGGGATGTATTTGTCTCTAGAAAGAATTCAATTTGTTTGGATATAAATTCAGTACAATTCTCGTCAGCTAATAGAAGCGGATTGAGGCGCATCTGCGGGTGAGTGTATGGGGCTTAGTAATTTCAGCTCCAAGATCATCGGAGCATGGTCTGAAATAACAATAGCATCGTATTTACAAGATTTAATCTTAGGCAAGAAGTTATTATCTATAAAGAAGTAATCAATCCTTGAGTAGCAATGATGTACTGGTGAGTAGAAAGAATATGTTCTTGAATTTGGGTTTAAAAACCTCCAGGGATCTGATAAGTTGTGATCAGTTATAAACTTTGTAATTATCTTTGCGGTGTTAGTTGCCGTTCCCCCTGTGGAGGAAGTCTTATCTAAAAGTGGATTTAGAACACAATTAAAGTCCCCAGCCATTATAAGTTTATGAGTGTTCAGATTGGGAATGGATGCAAATAAATTTTGTATAAATTCCTTATCATCAACATTAGGTGCATAAACATTTATCAAAATCATTTTACAGTTAGATAAGTCTCCCATGACCATCACATATCTCCCTTCAGGATCCAATACTACATCTGATGCTACAAATGGTACTGTTCTATGTATGAGAATTCCCACCCCTCTAGTTTTCTTTGTAAAACTAGAATGGAACATTTGGCCAGTCCAGTCTTTTGCAGCCGGAACTGATCCTTACTTAGTAAGTGGGTTTCCTGTAAAAATACTATTTTAGCATTTAGACCTGTTAGGTGAGAAAGTACTTTCTTTCTCTTTAATTCGTGATTCAGGCCTTTAACATTCCAGCTTACGGTTAACTGTCCCATCATGGAGACACTGATTCTGAGTTTTTGGTGTCATTTATAGTCTTAACTGGAAGTGAAATAGTTTAGGTCTTAATTTCCTATTCCCCCAAGAGTTGTTGCCATGCAGCTTATTATTACGTTGATAGTTATAATTATAAAGATTGAGATGATAGATTAGATATAGATCAAGCCTGCTCTCTTTCTCTTCCCCTTAACCCCCACCCTCCCTTTTTGCCTCCCCAGGTGAGGCTAAAACCCACTTCATGCAGTCCCAGTCCTCTGACATACCCAGAGACAGAGACAGAGCACGTCCAAAGCACATCAAGCCCCCATGCAGTGGCGCTTTAAGGTTAAAAGATAGAGATATCTGTTACCAATATAGTCTTTAAAAGAGGAAAAAGAAAAAGAATTTTGCACTTAATATATAATATATATATATACACATATACATATATATATATATATATATATATATATACATATACATACACACATATATACATACATACATACACATACACATACATATAATCTTCATCAATTTTAGTGCATTAAGATGATATCCCCAGATAATAAACCCAGGTGATGGTGTTAAAGATGTGTCCAAAACAAGCATAACAAGTCTTAATGCAGTAATAGCAATAACAGCAAACCAAGGGTATGATATTGAACAGTCTCATTTAGGGTACACATGAAATAATTAGAAAAGAAAAAAGAGGAGGAAAACGTAATTAAGCACAATAAAACATAAACATTTAGCCCTAGTAATACTAAGTAATAATAAGTAATAAGTAAGTAATAATAATAATAAGTAATAATAGAATATGAGAATATATGCTGATAAAAACCCGTATTTTAAAACAAATAGATCAGACAGTAGATTATTAATCCTAGCTTTATCATTTACCGCCATGACTCACAATTATGTATCAGAATAGTCCCGGATCAGCTTTCTTAACTCATTTTCTGCCTCCTCCTTGCTAGCGAAAACATAGAAATGACCCTGCCATTCCACTTTCAGTTTTGCCGGATACAGGAGGCCGATTTGACATTGGCTTGCCGTAGCCGCTGTTTAATATTATAGAAGGCGCGCTTAATAGCTGTTGCTGGAGAGAAGTCAGGGAAGACGCGAATGTGGCAATCTTCATATATAATATCTTCCTTTTTTCCTGAGGAGTTCCATCACCTCTAACTTAAATGATAATCGCTCAAAACGAACTATAAAAGATCTTGGTCGGGTCTGACGGTGTTTGATCAGCGCTGTAAGCCGCTGCTATCTCAGATTCTGCTTTAAAGTCGCCCCCGATTATTTTAGAAAAAAGTTCAGTTGCGAATTTCACAGGGTTTAAACTTTCTCGATTCTCCGGCAGGCCTTCAATTCTGACATTATACCTTCTATTCCCATCTTCTAAAGCAGCCAGTCTGTCTCCAAGTTTTTCTCCGAGTTTTTACATTCGAACTGGCATTTACTGCTCTTTCCTCGGCACTGGAAGCTAGATGTTCGGCTATTTCGATCCGATTTGTGAATGTCTCACTAAGATGCTCCAATTGATCAGCAAGCGTGCTCAGTTTAGCCGAGTTTTTCTCAATGCGCTCTTCAATTTTGCCCAGCACCTGTCGAAGTTCAAGTTGGACCTCTTGACGCAGCCTTTCATTTGCCTGTTGGAATTCCTGTCGCAGCCTTTCATTTGCCTGTTGGATTTCCTGTCGCAGACATTCATTGGCCTGTTTCATCTCCTGTTTTAATTCCTGTTTCAGTCTCTCAAGTGCCTTTGCCGTTGCTTTCTCATTAGCCTTCTCGCTTTCCTTTATATCTTGCGTGAGCTCAGCGAGCAACACTTTCAGTTCAGATAGCTCAAATGTGTTTTTTTTTTTTTTGAAGAACCCCTTTAAAGTAATACCTGGTGTCCCAGCTGCTGTTTTACCTACTAATTTCACTTTTCTGAAACTGAAAACCTTGAGCTTTCTTACAAAGTTGGAGTTGTTACATTTATTGATATTGAGGGAATGGCATGGCATGTAAAGCCAAAAATTGCATAAGTGTGTTGCCACCCAAACCTTATAGGACATGCCATCATAAGCTTGTGCTGACACACAATTATCACATTTATCTAAAATTATTTCTAATTGACCCTGCTTCTTAATTTTTATCAAATAATGTCCGTCCTGGGTATGACGTTAATCTGCACCCAGCCCTGTAGGTAGGCCCTCCAACCTACAGGGAAAAACCCTGGGGTTGGCAGCATTGGCACTGCAGCCACCATAAACAAACTTCCCACTGGTTCCATTCCATCTGAACTTGTGTGGTGCTGAGGTGTCACCCTTTACATGGCTGCACTTGGGTCCTAAACTGGGGTCCTGAGTTGGTTTGTCATGTGGTGGGTACGGCAATGCGCTGTATCCGTGCCTGCTCCTAACCTCCTCCTCACAGTAAAAACAAATGCATGAATATATGAGGAGTGTTCAAAATTTTCAAATATTCTGTTGATGCAAGCTTATGAATTCATTAAGAGTTCCAATACCAGTGTCTTTGCATATTATTGTCAAGCATCAAGCAAACAATGTAGAGAGAAAGCCAACCTTAGTGAGACTGAGGTATTGGAGTGTGTCGTATGGGCACATTAAACAAAGAAGAGTCAGAACTTCATTGTATTCAGGACTCAGTATGGTGAGTACAGTTAGCAATGCCATCATATAGGTTTATGGGGTTCTTGTTGTCATGTGTACAGATTACTTACATTTGCTGATGATCACACAACATGTTCTGGAGAAAGTATGCGTTTTAAAATTACTTGTAAGTATGCATGCACATTCATATAATAGATATTTTTTGTTGGCAACTTTTCTTTAGAAACAGCTGGTTGCACAGAAAATCCACATTGAGGAAAATGAAGACAGAGACACAGGCCTAGAACAAAGACATTATAAAGAAGATTTGGACTGTGTCAAAGCAAAAGTTCCTCTGGGAGATCTTGATCTTTATGATGGTACTTTCATCTCTTTGGAGAGTAAAGGCATTAGGTATTAAATCTTTTTTTGTGTAATACGTAGTCATTTGTTGGATTTGGATATTTACAACATAATAGCATCTTGTAAAGCTTGTAAAAGGACTTTGTAATATTTAGTGTAATTAAAGTTTAATTTATTGGTCGTCTTTCATGTTGTTATGAAATCAAAGCATTTTTTTTTAATATGTTTGTACTACTCTTATAGTCCAGAAGACTATTTAGATTCCAGAATGCCTCTTTCTCCTTACCTAGCGGTGCCTGACTGCACAACAGCACTAGAGCTTCCATACAGCATTCATGCTTTTCACCATCTACGGGTGAGTAGACACAAGGGCTCTCAAATTAGACCGTAATTCAAATTTAAATGCAGATATTAAAAAACATGCTTTTGTTCAAATGTGTACTTGAAAAAGTAAGGGTGCTTCATCCATGTTCTTGTATTAAGTATATTACAATATGAAGGATGCCAATATAAATTAAAAAACAACAAAAATAAATGGTGTGATGTCCTGCCATGTCTCTTACCTATATATTGTACCAGTAAAGTGTTTGGATGCACCTACTCATTGAAGGGATTTTCTGTTTTACTACTTTCTACATTTTGGAAGAAAAATCAAGACATGGAAACTATTAAATAACACATTTAGATTTATGTGTGCAGTGTTATAAAAAACAGAATAACGTATAAAATTATACATTGATCAAAAAGTGTTAAAACTGTCTTAGAATTTTAATTCTTCATCTCACACCCTCACTCTGAAACATATTTTTTTCTTCATTTCTTTTTTACTGCCCCAGAAAAAAGTGAAATCAGTAAAGAGATGAATAGGTGGATAGTTGGATGAATGGGTTGAAGTAAAAGTATTTTGATTTTATTTTTTTCCTTAGGGTGTTCAGGAGAGGGTGAACTTGACTGCTCCTCTCTTATCTAAAGAAGATTCTATTTTTAATTCCATATCTTTGAAGCATTGGAGTTTTGAAGAAGTGGGACATCGAATTCATGAGGCCATGAAAAAAGTAAGCATACTTAAGATAGTAAACGGTATTTTCATCCAGTAAAACCACTCATATGCTTTATTATGCATTATTATAAAAAAAAAAGAAATCAGCATTTCTGTTTTTTATAATATAACTTGAATATTTAATATCAACAAGTGTACATTTTGTAAGCTTTGCAAATCACTTACTGAATACGTCAATTTGATGTGTCGTAGACTGATATCCTGTTAATTACATTCTTCTTCTTCTTCATCTTTTCCTGCTTCAGCGTGGGGTTGTTGTGCCTGATCAACCTTCTCCAAACAGCTCTGTTCTGCACCTCCTCACCAGTCAAGACCTTTTCCTTCAGATCTTATTTTACTTTATCAATCTATATCCGTTTTGGCCTCTCTCGCTTTCTCTTCCCCTTTACTTCCATTCCCATCACTCTTTTCCAACATTTTTATTGTCTTTCCTCATCATATATCCATAGCACTTTGTTTTATGGGTTTATTTAACATCCCTAACCCTGCTTAACTCTTTTAGGAAACTCCTAAATTGACAAATCCCCCCCACGACCCAAAAATACTGAGACAGAAAAATTTTATATAAATTTTTTTTCTTATTTATTAAGGGACATAAATTTAAAGATAAAATATTAAATACAAAATATAAGTAGGCAGTAACAGCAGACTGCACGATAACATTCAGTGAATACACTTGATTCCTACTTTTCATGCTCTTTCTCTGTCCATTTAGCATTTGTTTGCTCAGAGGTTGATGCGCTTGCTGCTTCTCTTCTTTCTTTTCGCGTTAAAACTGATTAAGTCTGTTTTTGTGTTGCAGTTACTTAGTATGTTTTTTCTTAATTTTTCTCTTAAGCTGGCACTTAAATGTTCTATCTGCTTCAAGAATGATTTAAGATATGAAGAGGTAGAGGAAGTGACGGCGAAGGTAGTAGAGAATGAGAACAGAACCCATACACATGCGCCACACAGCCGCCCTGCTGCCCGCTGCTGAGAGTGGCTTCTATAATAAAATAAAAATAAAAAGAGTAATAAAAATCATCACCCAGAAAGCGCATAATAAACGTCACGTAGTATATGTGTACCGAATTTTAGGGCAATACTTCAAACGGTTTTCTTGCTACAGGTGATTTAAAATCCTGGACAGACAAATGAACAGCCACTGTAGCGTATTATATAAGAAGATAAGAAAGTAAGTATTCTTAAAACAGTTTGGCAGTGATGGCACAGGTTCAGACCTTCTTCCCTATCTTTGGCATGATCTGAACTTTTGTCCCTACACTGTGTATATGTAACAGCCTATAACACGTGATTAAGATATACATTTCTTTGCAAAAGTAATATTTGTGTGTTTCATTTTTGCTACTTTCATGTATTATAAGCTTAACATCTATTATTATCTAAAAAGCATCATTTAGATTAAATACTCTTTCAAAGCATAGTACATGAGTAATAAAACAGTTTAAATCTTTAAATTTTTTTTCTGTCAGTTTTCTCATATCTTGATACAAAAGCAACAACAACATTTATTTCTATAGCACATTTTCATGCAAATGTAGCTCAAAGTGCTTTACATGATGAAGAAAAGAGAAATAAAAGACAAAGTAAGAATTAGAATCAGAGAACACTAATAAACATAGAATAATAGTAAGGTCCGATGGCCAGGGAGGACAGAAAAAACAAAAAAAAACTCCAGACGGCAGCCCCCTCTAGGCATTCTACTGACATCAATGACCTCAATCAGTCCTCATTGTATTCAGGGTTCTCATGGAAGGACTTGATGATGATGGTCATGTGGACTTCTGGCCTTTAATCCATCAATATAGTTACATCCCGGTGCTTTGATTAGGTGGTGGTGGCGGCGCAGGTCGCCACCACAGAAAACCGAAAAAAGAACAGAAGAGAGAGTAGGGTTTAATACGGATTTTGGAGCCACCATGAATAGTAATGATAAAAGCAAACTTTATTAATCCAGTCCATTTTGGCCCAGTTCAGTTTTTAGCCTCAGCTTTTGCTAGTGGGCCAGTGGTCTTTTTTTCTTGACGCTATTCCATCTCAGAAATATTTAAATTAGTTAATTAGCAATTTTATATCGGCTCTGTGTGGATGTGTGTAGAACCTGTGATGAACTGTCTTCCCATTCAAGATTGGTTTCGGTTTCGTTCACAGTTCTTTCTGCTGACATAGGTCAGACCCTCCAGTACCCTAAATTGAATTAAGTGGGATGTTTGAATTTTCAGCATAGTTTGTAAGCAATTTGATAAAGTGGTGTAAGTGCTGAACTCTGGTTGCCAGTTAAATAATGACCAGTTAATTAATCTGCCAATTATCTGCACCATCTGTAAAAAGTCAATCTGAACAGTTGTACTTTGCAACTGTGCTTGTAATGTTCTTTTTGTGCTGGTGTTCATTATATAAAAGCTACATATATAAAAAAGTGGTTGTTTGGTTTTTATAACTGGATACACACAGCTAAACTAAATTCCTTGTAAATTGTTGTAGCTTCTCTATTTGCTGCAGACTCTTTGACTGGTCCTAGGAACATATTTAAATCGTCTTCTTCTTTCACAAGTACTCCAGCTCTGTTCCATTTCTCTCAGTTTTTGTACAAACCACAGTTGTTATTCAGTTTTCACTACATTATGCAGAACTAGACTGACTCTCTAGTTAAGTGGAAAGAACACTGTGATTAGACTCTATCATACTTAGGTACAGATGCTGGTCATAAAATTAGAATATCATGACAAAGTTGATTTATTTCAGTAATTTCATTCAAAAAGTAAAACATATATTAGATTCATTCATTACACACAGACTGATGTATTTCAAATGTTTTTTTGTTCTTTTAATTTTGATGATTATAACTGACAACTAATGAATGTTACAAATTCAGTATCTCGGAAAATTAGAATATTGTGAAAAGGTTCAATATTGAAGACACCTGGTGCCACACTCACTCTAATCAGCTAATTAACTCAAAACACCTGCAAAAGCCTTTAAATTGTCTCTCAGTCCAGTTCTGTAGGCTACACAATCACGGGGAAGACTGCTGACTTGACAGTTGTCCAAAAGACGACCATTGACACCTTGCACAAGGAGGGCAAGACACAAAAGGTCATTGCTAAAGAGGCTGGCTGTTCACAGAGCTCTGTGTCCAAGCACATTAATAGAGAGGCGAAGGGAAGGACAAGATGTGGTAGAAAAAAGTGTACAAGCAATAGAGATAACCGCTGGTACCCTGGAGAGGATTGTGACACAAAACCCATTGAAAACTGTGGGGGAGATTCACAAAGAGTGGACTGCAGCTGGAGTCAGTGCTTCAAGAACCACCACACACAGACGTATGAAAGAAATGGGTTTGAGCTGTCACATTCCTTGTGTCAAGCCACTCTTGAACAAGAGACAGCGTCAGAAGCGTCTCGCCTGGGCTAAAGACAAAACTGCTGCTGAGTGGTCCAAAGTTATGTTCTCTGATGAAAGTAAATTTTGCATTTCCTTTGGAAATCAAGGTCCCAGAGTCTGGAGGAAGAGAGGAGAGGCACAGAATCCACGTTGCTTGAGGTCCAGTGTAAAGTTTTCACAGTCAGTGATGGTTTGGGGTGCCATGTCATCTGCTGGTGTTGGTCCATTGTGTTATCTGAGGTCCAAGGTCAACGCAGCCGTCTACCAGGAAGTTTTAGAGCACTTCATGCTTCCTGCTGCTGACGAACTTTATGGAGATGCAGATTTCATTTTCCAACAGGACCTGGCACCTGCACACAGTGCCAAAGCTACCAGTACCTGGTTTAAGGACCAAGGTATCACTGTTCTTGATTGGCCAGAAAACTCACCTGACCTTAACCCAATAGAAAATCTATGGGGTATTGTGAAGAGGAAGATGCAATACGCCAGAGCCAACAATTCAGAAGAGCTGAAGGCCACTATCAGAGCAACATGGGCTCTCATAACACCTGAGCAGTGCCACAGACTGATCGACTCCATGCCACGCCGCGCCGCGCCGCATTGCTGCAGTAATCCAGGCCAAAGGAGCCCCAACTAAATATTGAGTGCTGTACATGCTCATACTTTTCATGTTCATACCTTTCAGTTGGCCAACATTTCTAAAAATCCTTTTTTTGCATCAGTCTTAATTTATATTCTAATTTTCCGAGTTACTGAATTTGGGACTTTCATTTGTTGTCAGTTTTAATCATCAAAATTAAAAGAAATAAACATTTGAAATACATCAGTCTGTGTGTAATGAATGAATCTAATATACAAGTTTCACTTTTTGAATGGAATTACTGAAATAAATCAACTTTGTCATGATATTCTAATTTTATGACCGGCACCTGCAGATTAAATATGTGCAGGGCTTGCTTCCAAAGCTAATTAGCTTCTGTTTGTTTTTTTTTTGTAATAAACCCTTGTCAATTATTCTTACAAATTTTTTCAAGCGATGCTGTTTGTTGCATAGGGCATGAAGTATGAAGTTTTGTGATTAAAAGATAAAATGCAATATGTTTGTATGTGAAAGGTAAAGATGGTGTTGCATAATCCCTTCTTTTTGCACTGCCCCCTCTTGTTTCATATACTTTGATGAAAATTCATGTCACAAAATGAGTTGTCTATAGCTTATGACAACTTTTTTAAATTAGACTTATCCTTCAGTAGTATGGAAGGCCGCCATCAGGTTTGGAGTGCCAGTGATAAAAATGTTATAGTTTGTAGTCGTTTATGGAGTCCTTTATTGCTTATACTCAATTATGTATATATTTTTTTTTTGTAGAATTCCTCCTCATGGGTGTTGTATAACATGGCTGCTTTTTATTGGCGAATGAAAAATGAACCGCGCCACGTAGTGGAATGTGCACTGCGTGCACTTCACTTTTCGCCCAGGTATGTGAATTGCTCAGTCTACGTGTCATTAAAGTCTTTTGTTAATGAATACATTAGTTTTGTGACATCTTTTGACTGCTTGACATGAGGATGGAGTAGTGAAGTGTTTAGAAGGTTTTATTCACTTTGTTTCATTAACTTTGAGGCCTTTTTTATATTATAAATGTGTCAATCAATATTGTAAAATATTGGTAGTTAATATTGTGTGATGCTTGATGTATTAAATACAGAGCACAATCTTGCAACATCTAGTAAACCATTCCAAATGTTAAAATATTTTAAGCACTTTAAACACAGGCGTGTTCTAATTAGGTTTTCTAACATAATGTCCAATAATGCTGCATAAAACTTCCTTTTTTTTTTTTCTTCAATGTTTTGATGATAGCACATGTTTTGTTGTTTTCTCAGGTAGGTATCACACAAGTATGCTAATGATGTTCTTAGTGCTGTGATGGTTTTTATTTGCTAATTTTGGCTTTGTATTTTTTTTTAGCATTCAGACTAATGCGTTTTCATTTTATTTTATGAATTGGAATAATTTGTAGTTTGCCTTCATTGTCCCTTTTTTGCAATTAACAGGCAACACAAAGATGTGGCCCTAATCAACATGGCCAATGTGTTGCATCGAGCCCATTTCTCTGCTGATGCAGCTATTTTGGTCCATGCAGCTTTGGACATCACTGCAGATTTCTTGACTAGCCATTACACTCTGGGTAACATCTATGCGGTGAGTATATTCATACGTACTTGTCCTTAGATAATGTCATACTAGCCTTACTGTCACATGTATTAACCACAATGGGATAGAGGAGAAAAGCAGAACGTGACAGTGCAAGTGGCTGAACTGGAAAATTTTTATGTTTCTTGTTTAGTTGTGAAACCTCATCATGTCCTTTACAATAACTGCTTTAAAACTGTATGAAGAGTATTTCTCCATTGGATTGGCTAGTTAAGTAAAGAATATGTACAATCTATAGAAATTTAAGACTCAAACGTTTTTTTTTTGGTTAGACAAAGAAATGGGCCTTTTTCTTGCACCAGGCATGAAGCAACATCAGTGATTCCAGATTGTGTGCAAATGTGCCTGGCGACGTGCATGTTGAGCCTTTTTCTTTGTTAGACAAACAGAAGCAAAACTGTATGCTCGCCAAAGAGGGTAATGGGGTGAGCAGGCAGTGCTGAGTTCATATTTCATGAGTTCTTTGGAGTGAGCAACTTCTGAACAGCTGGTAAAATTGTATGCATCAGTATATTTTGTAAGTTGTTATTTCTGCGTATACTTTTAATGTATTGATAACATTAATTTATGAAATCCATACCAGTTATTGTTCAGTAGATTTTTTTCAGTGTCTAGTAAATGATCCAGGCCTTTAATAACCTCTTGGACACAGCCATCAGCAGTGTGTCTGTCTGCGGAGAGAGTGTCGACCTTGTTGAGATGTTTACTTACCTCTGCGGTGACATTCATGTCTCTGGTGACACTTCCTATGAAGTCAGTAGAACGATTGGGAGAGCATGGGGGGGGGTCATGAAGTCGCTGGAAAGGGGTGTGTGGCGCTCCTGATATCTCTGGGAAAGGACAAAGGTCCAAGTGTCTTTAGAGTCCTGATGCTATATGGTTGCGAGACATGGACGCTATCCAGTGACCCGAGACGAAGACTTGACTCCTTTTGTACTGTGTCTCTCCATAGAATCCTTGGGTACTGCTGGTTTGACTTTGTGTCGAATGAGTGGTTGCTCACGGAGTCCCAGATGAGGCACATTACCTGCATGTTGAGGGAGCGTCCGTTACAGCACTGTGGCCATGTTGCGTGATTCCCCGAGGGTGATCTGGCTCGCAGGACCCTGATTGTTAAGGACCTGAGCGGCTGGAACAGGCCAAGGAGACGCCCACGTAACATCTGGCTGCAACAGATAGATGGTCATTTTCGGGGGTTGCCAACCGGGAATTCCAGGCGGTTTCCTTGTGTGGTAGCAGCAATGTGCTGTACCAGTGCATGCTCCCAGACCAGTAAATGAACATAGCAAATCTGAC
Source organism: Polypterus senegalus (assembly GCF_016835505.1). Taxonomy (NCBI): domain Eukaryota; kingdom Metazoa; phylum Chordata; class Cladistia; order Polypteriformes; family Polypteridae; genus Polypterus; species Polypterus senegalus. Next base: position 16,703,920 of record NC_053154.1, on the reverse strand, counting down.
TTCTGTGAAATGTTCTTACAGACATACAGGAAGAGAGTGAAGCCCAGCTTCGATGTTCTCTATGTCTGTCTTTCCCAGCATTGCAAAACAAGTTGTAATTGTGATTTGGGATGAATATAGCAAAACAGCACACATTTTAGGCAATTATTTCATTTTTAGAAGGGGCTCTCAACAAATTTGGAAGTCTTGAAAAATGGAAAGAGTAAAGTTCTATCCAGATGACGGAAAGAATGACTGAAAATTTTGAAACAACAATGCTGTCCGTATAGGCCTCTCACCCTGCTAACCACAAATTGAATTAACTTGCTATCAGATAATTATGTTTCTTTAGACTTTAACACAAAAAAAATGTAAAAAAACGCAAAAGGAGTAGTTTAGATATCCCCTACAGTGCGAGCATTGTCTCTGCACATTGTTAGTTAAAAGATTTGTGTGATGTGACAGTTAACTCTAATGGTGGACATTGAATGTATGGTAATGAAAACATCATCTCAAGTTTCAATTTACTTCAAGGGAGAAGGTTAATAACCTGAAATTTGTCAACGTGGTAAAACGTTTTGATGCATTAATTAATGACTGATTAAACTTTTAGATGTGGAAAGTACTTTTGGAGTTTTGTGTGTGTGCATGTAAATGTTTATTTGTTAAATGTTTCATAGGAACCAGATTTTACTCATAAATATAGTGCTATTATATAGATTCTAGATCTGGATTTCTTACATTTTCACAATATATGCTGCCCTCCTGTTTATTTTGCATTCCAATTCTGTCATCTTCTCTAATTCTGCCTTTGGATCATAATTCTCTCTGTTTTTCAGATGCTGGGGGAATACAACCACTCTGTTCTTTGCTATGACCATGCTCTTCAAGCCAGGCCTGGGTTTGAGCAGGCCATGAAACGGAAACATGCTGTCCTCTGCCAGCAGAAACTAGAGCAAAAATTAGAAGCACAACATAGGTAAGAGGCTTCAAGGAATTATATTTTACTTTTATTATATTTATTCTTTACAAAAAAAGACATTTTCCTGCTTTGCCCTATCCATAGTACAGTCTGTTATGATATATTTTACGTATATATTTATCATATTGTCCATGTTGGTATTTGGAATTTTTTTTATTTAAGTTTCTTCTGCACAAACTGGTCAAAGTTATTGTATAAAACCAAAATTTCATTAACCTACTCCTGGCAAATTTCACCCCCATCATGAGCATGGTTCAGTTTGGTATAATGCATGGTCGAGTCCATAACTGTGGTATAAATATACATGTTTGACAATGGCATTGTAATTGTGTGGGGTACATTTTTTTATAAATGCCAAATGTAGGGACGTTTGAATGACAGTAAATAAGTGGACATTGGTGGTGTAGAAAAGGTACAACTCTCTATAAAAGCAGTATGCTCATCTTTGAATAAAGTCTTTAATGTGGATAATATTCTGTGCTTATAGTCTGTGAAAGTCATAGAATGGTTCTTGGAGTGTCATTCAATTCAGGTTAATAAGGTGGGCTACTTGGCTGTAAAAACCCAGTCTAGCCATGCTTTTGTGAAATTTAACAGAATCTTTTCAGAGTAACAATCCATCACATCCATATTAAAATCCTGGTAATCCAGATTTGTGATTATCCTGATGCAGCTGGCAGAAGATGATAGCCAGTTTCTTTTTTTTTTCTTGATTTTATTAAAATCACACAACATTCCATACAAATGAATCAATTTTTACAAAAATAGGATCAAAAACAAATCAACCCCCACCCCTGAGAAAGAGAGCATGGCCAGCAGAGTAAAACTTAAAGCTAGTAAAAATAAGTAAATAAATGAATTAATAAGTGAATAAAGATAAATGGTAAAAAAAAGGGAGAGAATCTGCTTCCTCAGTGCTTTAAATGCTTATTCTAAAATGTTACTGATTAGATCCTGCCAGGTTTTGAAAAAGTTCTGCACAGATCCTCCAAGTGCGAATTTGATTTTGTTCCAATTTCAAATAATATAAAACATCAGTTACCTACTGACTTAAAAGAGGAGAGTTAGGATTCTTCCAGTTGAGCAAAATAAGTCAACGTGCCAATAGAGTAGAAAAGGCAATTCCAGTTTGTTTGTCCTTCTCCACTTTAAGCCCCTCTGTGAGCCCACCACACACAGCTATTAATGAGTTAGGAGGGATTGTGACACCAAAGCTGTCTGAAAGGCATTTAAAATTTTTGGTCCAGAATGATGTTAATTTGGTGCAGGCCCAGAATATGTGACCCAGTGAGGCTGGAGCTCGATTGCAACTTTCGCAGGTTAGATCTTGCCCTGGGAACATTTTGTCCAATTCCATATGTGACACCTTTCTTTCTTAGCCTTCACTTATAAATACATCCAAAAGGTAAAGATCTATCATCAGCTCAACACTACAATACATTCCTGCACTAGAGTTAACATACTTTTGATGACTTGGTGCTCTCACTTGTTTCATGTTGGTTAGACATGCAGGTACAATTTTCTATTCTGTACATGTACATGTACAGTATGTGAAAATGGGAGGCCCACTCAAAGTTTTGGTGTATTACAAATTAAAGTTGCACCTCTAGTTTAAAAGTATTTTTATTATTAATGTTTGAACTTAACTGTGCACTGGTGGTGGACTAGCTGATAACTGAAAACAACAGGATATTTCTTGCCTTTCTTATTTTTCTACGAATTTTATAAGAGTGTGCTCACCTTTAGCCCTTTAAATTACTTGCTCTTTTGAAAGGAGTTTTTCATTTATATTTGTAATGTTATTGCAAAACATAAAGTTGAATCATAGCCTTGGTTTTGAATGTAATAGAATAAACAAATTTGATTTAGGTAAAAGTGATATTAAAAGCATTAGGAACAAATTATGTTTTGCTCCTTGAATATAGACATTATGTTTTTATGTTCTATTATTTGATGAGAATGACTAATTCATTGTGTTTTTTTTTTCCTTCATATAGATCACTACAGCGTACGCTGAATGAACTTAAGGAGTATCAGAAACAGCATGACCACTACTTACGTCAGCAAGAGACTCTGGAAAAGCACAAACTGTTACAGGAAGAGCAGATTCTTCGCAACATTATCCATGAGACACAAATGGCTAAAGAGGCTCAGCTTGGTAATGAAAATGTCATATGAAAATGAAAAAGTCCAGATACCGTTACATCAGCAATGCGGACTGGTGACTATTTGCAGTTTTTTGGGAGCTCGGTAGAATCAGTTCATATGTAGCTGCTGATTTGCTGATTATTAAAACATAACAAATCTGCCAAATTGGTGATCAGTGAACGGACATATTTATGGCTTTTACACAAGACATTTTTTGTTGTATTTTTCCAAAACCTACAAACGATTCCCCTTTTAAACTTAAATACTAAACGTGCACTGAGAAGCTTCACTTTCTAGTCACCGAATTGCGCTGTTTTAGAAAAGAGAGAGAGACTGAATCTGTCTTTTAATGGAAATCTGTTCAGCTGCTGTCTTTGGGGGTAAAAAAAGAAATAATTGCAAGATGGTGTTTGGGTTCAAATAATTCTAATGTATTGTTAGTTTAAATATTAATTAAAAATAGCTGATTAAAAATGATAGAAGCTAAGAATCCACTAAAAATATTTTACATATTATTATCTTGCAAAGACTAAGTTTACATCTATATTAAGTTTAAAGGATGTCAAACAGTCAATTTTACTGAAGGAAGTGTAATATAATATTTTGGAAGAAATAAGTGGATAGGACTGGCGAGCTTTGTTGGGCTGAATGGCCTGTTCTCGTCTAGAGTGTTCTAATAAAATGTAAAAAAAAAAAAACGAAAAACCAAAACAAAGGTTTTTGAATGATGTGCTTTATAGTTTATCTGAACATGAATTGTATCTTTAGAACATTATTTGCATTTTGTCTTTTAGGAAATCATCAGGTTTGCCGTTTGGGAAAGCAGCAACAAAGCCTTCATTGTTCCTTTGACCTTCCTGTGCGTTACCACAGAGGAGACATCTTTGAGAATGTTGAATATATTCAGGTCAGTGGGAAATGGTATGGACTACATATCAGCAACTTGTTATTGCTTCATGACAGTTCACAACAATTTCTTTTAATGAATTTTAAAAATTTTAGTCTTTTTACAATTTCTGCTTTGATTTCAGTTGATCATTGTGTAGTGTGCGGTTCATGTAAAATATATTGCAAATAAGCGTGACAATGCTCTTTGAAAAAGGTAGAGTAATGATCTCTTTAGGAAGCTCTGTCTTGATGTGTTTTGATTAAGCAGCAAGATTGCAACTTGTAATGCTGCCATTTCACTCACTCAGTTGTGTAACCAGACAAATGATGCTTATTTTATATATGTTACCTGCCCAATGTAATTTGCTGTGATGTCCAAAAAATACTTTTAACCTCATGTTCACGTGTAGAAAGAGAGAAAAAAACTTAATAGAACAACAGTGGCAACCAATTCTGTACAATGGCAAATAATTTGAAAACATGCGTAGAAAAAAGAAAAAATTCTCAATCCACATTTCCGTTATTCCATTGTATGCTCAAAATGCTTGTATTTTTTGTTAAAATATTAATAGCTATTTCCGTAAAAATAGGAAAGGCATTCCCATAATATAGTGCTTCTGAAATAAAAACTTTTGATTAATTAAAGCAGAGGAGAGGCAGATCTTCATTTCAAAAGCATACTTTCAATATGGAAACATTTTGGGGAGTGTTGCTGCATCATTTAGGTAAGCATATCTAATGCTCAAGTTAAAGAATAATACCGTATATACTTGTGGATAAGCAGATAAGTCAGGACTTGATTTTATCGTGTAATTTCTGGTATTTTATAATGCCGGTTGTATAAGTAGAATGGGAAAAACTCACGCTATTGATCCAAGAGTTTACGATATGCTTTTTTTTTTTTTTATTTTATTTATTAATTTTATTACAATCAATACATAGCAATCAAGTTTTTACAAAAAAAAGAATTATGTTAAGAACAGACCCCTGAGAGAGAGAGCAAGCCAAACGGTGTAAAATTTAAGGCTTGTAAAAATACCTAAATTAATAAATTCTCTGTGCTTTATAAACTTATTTTAAAATATTACTGATTAGATCCTGCCATGTTTTGAAAAAAGTCTGTACGGATCCTCTAACTGAGTATTTGATTTTTTCCAATTTCAAATAATATAACACATCAGTTTCCCACTGACTTAAAAGAGGAGAGTTTGGGTTCTTCCAGTTTATCAGAATAAGTCTGCGTGCCAACAGTGTAGTGAATGCAATCACAATTTGTTTGTCCTTCTCCACTTTAAGCCCCTCTGGAAGAACCCCAAACACAGCTGTTAATGGGTTAGGAGGGATTGTGAATCCAAGGCTGTCTGAGAGGTAATTAAAAGTTTTTGTCCAGAATAATGTTAATTTGGTGCAGGCCCAGAACATGTGACCCAGTGAGGCTGGGGCTTGGTTGCAACGTTCGCAGGTTGGATCATGACCTGGAAACATTTTGAAGAGTTTTAGTCGAGACAGATGTGCTCGATATATAATTTTGAGTTGTATAATTGTATGCTTTGTGCATATGGAGCTCGAGTGAATTCTCTGCATTGCTACTTTCCACTCCTTTTCTGATATATTAATTGAGAGGTCTTTTTCCCAGTGTCCTCTTGGATCTTTGAAAGATTACGATATGCTAACGTCTCACCTGAGAGAGTAACCACGGAGCACACAGCCTTTTTTTTACTATGCGCTGTATCCGCGTGTGCTCTTAACCCCTCTCTCTCTATTGTGCCTACGTCGCCACACGGTGATACCCGAACTATTCCAAAGCAACGTTTGCACTAATTTGTGTTTTTTGTATCTCACACCCTGTACACATTTATTGTAAGAGCATCCCTTATCTATGGTGGAACGTTCGATCAGAAGAAGATATGAAGCTGGTTTTAAATTAAAAGTCGTTGAAGTGGTGAAAGAAGTTGGTAACTGCACTGCTGCAACAAAATTTGATGCGTCTGAGAAACTGATGAGAGATCAGAAAGATCAGATTAGAGCAGGGGTGGGCAAAGTCGTTCCTGAAGGGCCGTAGTGGCTGCAGGTTTTTGTTCTAACCCAATTGCTTAATTAGAAATCAGTTGTTGCCAATAATCTAATTTCATGGCTTTTTAAGTGCTTTAACTCTGTTATGTCAAGTTTTTCTCTTCACTTTCCTTCCAAGTGTTTAATTAAACCAAACAGGTGTAAATGGAAACAAGCTAAACAGAGAACTGCTGGCTTCTTTTGTCATTTGCTAATAAGGAGCAATTAAAAAACAAGAATATGGCTGTTTAAGACTAAAATAAGAAATAAGGGTTCAAAATCTTAACAAGCGAGACAACGCAAATGAAACAGAAGTGTTACTTGAACACTAAGTGCTTCTTATTAAGCAATTGGGTTGGAACAAAAACCCGCAGCCACTGTGGCCCTCTAGGAACAACTTTGCCCACCCCTGGATTAGAGGCAAGATGATGTTAAAAAAAAAAAAGAATTAAGTGTCGCATTTTTGAACGGGCATATAAGTCGGGGTCTGATTTTATGAACGATTTTCCGGGTTTCAAGTCGCGAGTATATGCGGTAGGTGTTTAGTGATACGTTACTGTGACGAGTGACTAATATTACATTGATTCTGCTTCTGTAATTGAAGACTTTATGAATGAAGAGTAGAGGCAAATCTTCATTTCAAAAGCACAGTATTATGGAAATGTCCTTTACGTTTAGTTGTGCACAGATTTATCCTGGAAGTTATTATTAATAATTTTTTAGCAAGAACTACGTGCCTTTTACATGTTTTATGCATTCTACTGTATAAGGGACATATGGGTATTGTGACACGAGTAATATGGGAATTTGTTCTTTTTTCCACTGACATTTTTCATATTGTATGCCATTATACAGCAATTGTTGCCATTAATGTTCTGTTCTGTCATAAACTTGTGTCTCTCATTCTGCGTGAAGACATGAGGTTAAAATGATTTCTCACCTGTCCTTATAAACTGCATGGGGTAAGTAGCATACCATTTTTGAGTGGAATACTCTATAGTCATGAATTGAATATACACTGTTTTATTTCAAGAATATTATTAATAAAATGTACATGTTTCTTCTTTTTTGGGTACATTTTACAAAATGCAATTTTTTCATCAGTCAGTCTGTATATAGTGACTTTCACACCGAGTACTTTCAGTGATTTAAAGGTTACAGTCATAATTTTTAGTTCCTTTGTTACTAATAGCTTTGAAACAATGTGAAAATTTCCATTAGAATGACACGATATTTGTGAAACCAAAATGGATTCACCTCATGTGCCTTAAAGTTGTTTGCCAAGCCATTACCCTGTACTCTGTGTTTGGATAAACGGCACAGCTGATTTTAGTGCCTTTGCTTCAAATGTAGACAGGACAGTTCTGCATTTTAGCAGTCATAAACTAATGATTTATGCAAGTCATTTAATATTGGCACTGCTTACTGTTTCTTGTTGTAGTTTGGTGATGACTTTCCTGTGGCTAGCACCACATCCCTCAACTCTGAACAGAGTATCAATCAAAGTGAACACAGAGAGCTATTCCCAACACTTTCTGCGCACTTTCAGTATGGAAGCATTTGGGGAGAAGATGTCACAACATTTAGGGTAAGTAGATCTGATGCTCTGGATAAAGAATAAGTAGGAAGTTAGTCATTTAACTCCATGACCAGTGCCCAGTATTTCATTGTTTCTACTTCTCTAATTTATTCCTTTCACTAAAGAAAAAGACGTCTAGACATTTTAATTGCTGTTTTTGATAATGACCTTATCATTATTTGATTTTTGATGTGTTTAATGGCAAATGATTGTTATGGTTTCAAGTTAAATTCTGCTAGTTTTATATAACTTGCAATGTAACTAATGCCCCTAATGCAGTGGCAGGCTTAATACGGTTGGCAACATTTTTACAAGAATTTTTGGTTTTTGTATATCATTAAAATTATACTAATTTGTTTTTCAAACATTCTAACTGTGGCAGTGCTTCTGTTTACGGTCATAGTTGTGTTGATCTACATTCTTCATTGTTTCTCTGTGTGAATCACAAAGAACATGTCTCTCTATACAATATATAGGGTGGCCCAGATCTAATTATGCAATTTTCATCACGCTATAACTTATTAAGTTTATTACACAGAGAATTCACAAAAGATTATTTTTGTTGCTGATAGATGGCAGCACCTGCCCTGCATTCCAAAATGGCAGGGAGACGGTTGTCAGTCGAACAGCGGGTGCAATGTGTTCACCTTTTCATAACTGCATAATTAGATCTGGACCACCCTGTACACAAAGTGGTCACTGTATTTGATTTCCTTGAGAAGTTGTGAATGCTTTTGATTTATAAAGCAGGTGTAGCTTCCTACAGATTGACTTTTTGAGCATTTTAAAAAGTAGAGTAGCCCAACACTTCATGATAGTAGAGCCTGAACATAAAGGGCCAAAAAGAAAAAAAGTATGGCTTCTGTATGGCCATTTTTGTAAAGTTAATCCATAATATCAGTTGAAATAACAATAAAAAATGATAGTAAACGTTATGTATGAGGAGACTCATTAGTGCAACCAAAAAATGTAAGGGTTTCATCCTCAGACACATGGAATTATTTGTGCAGCTGAGTTACGATTTATCATCCAAGAATCAACGTTCAGATATAACATGAAATCTGAGCTCAGTTCATTAGGCATACAAACACTGCAGTCTGAGACACAAGTTATTGGCTAAGCTAAAAATGTTAATTTTTTTGCTAATTCATTCATGTCAGCAGGATAATGTGCACTTTCCCCAAAACTTTGAATGTCTTCGGACGTTTCTAGGAATGCCAGTGAAATTGGCTACTTACTGTATATTGCCCCAAAATTCCAAATACTGTTTCAAGTGTCTTTGACTTGGAATAATGGGTTCTGGAATAAAAATTAACCACCATCTGATTTTTAGAATCTATGTCACACATTGGATTCAATATAGAGCGGCATTCTACTACTGCAGGTTTGACATCTTGTTGAGTCAATCCTGCAGTTCCTTCAGGCTGTTTCATGGCAAATAGACCAAGTACCACTCATTGTTTGAAACACATGCTGGTGAAGTATGCTGTGACCTCTATGGTCTAGTATTGAACTAAGAGAGTATGAATGGGGACAATTATCTAATATTGCTTTTTTCCTATCAGTCTACTCTCAATGACAAAGTAAAAACGTATTTGATAAAATTGTCAAATTTACTAAAAACTAAATTTGGAGTGCCGTGACACTCCAAATTGTGGTCGGGTGCATCCTGTTTGCTTTAGTTCTTCTTGAGATGTATCTAGAACTTGATTGGAGCCTATTTTTGGTAAACTGAATTGATTGGGTGCTGTTTAGAAAGGCACACCTGTACCTATTTATATAAATCCTACAAATTACGCTGCATGTCAGGACATAATCCAAGCCATGAAGTCCAGGGAACTCTCTGTAAATCTCCACAGTGAAATTGTGGTAAAGCATAGATATGGGCAAGTGGATGAAACCGTTTGAAAAGCTTTAAGTATTCCCAGGAGCACAGGGGCCACAACTGTGAAATGGAAAAAGTTTGGAACCAGCGGGACTCTTGCTAGAGTTGGTTGTCCAGCCAGAGGGGCAAGAAAGGCCTTGGTGAGAGAGAGGTGACCAAGAACCTAATGGTCACTCTTAGCAGAGCTTCAGAAGTCCTCCAATGAGATGAGAGAACCTGTCAGAAGAACAAGCTTCTCGGCTACACTCCTTCAATGCGGTGTTTATGGTAGATTGACTAGATGGGAGCCACTCTTGAGAAAAAGGCATATGACAGCTTGCTAGAAGTTTGCCAGATGGCATTTAAAGGATTCAGAGAGAACACAGAAAAAAGATTTTTTTCTGTGATGAGGTAAACATTTGCCTCTTCGGGTAGAACGCCAAGCACTCATATGTATGATGAAGACTGCGTATCAGCTACCTAATACAATTCCTATGGTGAAGCCTGTTTTGTGGTAGCATAATGCTATGAATGGGCGTCTTGGTTTCAGGGACAGGGAGAATGGTCAGCATTGAGGGAAGGATGAATGTAGCCACAAAAAGAGAGATCCTTGGGGGTAGGGGGATTAACGTGCTCAAGAGTGCATGGTGACTGCAGACTAGGTCAGCACGACTGTGACTCGAGGATTACAGCCAAGACAACGCTGAAGTTTCTTTGGGGCAAGTCTCAGAGTAATCCTTGAGTGGCCCAGACATAAACCTCAAAGTACATCTGTCGAGATGGTATCTTAGAGACGCTTCCCATCAAATCTAATGGAGCTTGCAAGGACCTGCCAGGAAGAATGGGATCAACTGCCCAAATCCAAGTGTGCAAAACTTGTAGGGACTTAATTCAAGAATGCGTGACGCTGGAATTGCAGCCAAAGGGGCTTCTACAGAGTACAAAGTTCAGGGTGTGAATACTTGGAAGAATGAGAGATTTCATTTTTTGATTTTTAATAAGTTTGAAAACCTTACTAAAAACAAGGTTATTGAGTGTAGACTGTTGAGCAAAAACATCTAATGTATCCTTTTAAAATGAATTCTGCAGAATGTGAAGTAGTCTCAATACTTTTCTAATCCACAATCTGTGTGTGTGTGTTTGCATGCAGAGTAAGGAAAATACCCTGTGCTTTGTGTCTCAATTCAATACTTTTAATGCAGTGCTGCAATGGAAGATAAAGTATTTTATGACTGTTTTTATTTTCTAGGAACACAATGAAGCTCTCTGGCCTAGAAGATCAGATTGCTCCCAGGACTTCCCTAGTATCCCCAAAGTAGAAACACTTCCCACATATTTCCTCCCACCAGAAAACCGTGGCTTTTGGTAAGGAATTCCGAGACACCGTATGTAAGAGTTTTAAATGAACGCCAGCCTCGCCTTTCTGTATCTGTGTAAGGCAAACTTTATTCTTTACAACTTTATGTGTAATTTATTCCAGTTTTGCTGATTGTCAAAAATGTGAGTGTCAAGTTTTGAGCATAATTGTCTTTGTGCCAAACATACTAGATTTGCTTGAAAACCGTATTTATTATTTTTTATATATTAAATGAACAGTTTAAGGTCTGTTTTCTTATTATTTCCAAAAAATCCAAGTGTGGAAATAAATAAGTATGTTCAACAACAGATGATTTGAGTGATACTGAAATCTTCACTCAAACAATAAAATTTAACAGTAGATGTTTACTAATTAAATTGTATCCTGTTTTTAGTTAGATTTTTTGCTAAAGGTTGTTATTTAAAACAAAATCAAAAACTTTCTTTTTAAAAAAATAAATTATATAGGGGAAGAGTGCCAGGATAGTGCTATACACTTAAAATACTGCCTCATATATATATATATATATATATATATATATTCTGCTAGTTTTATATATATTTTTTATATATATATTATATATATTATATATATATTATATATATTATATATATATATATATATAAATATAATATATAAATATATATATATATATATATATATATATATATATATAATATATATATAAATATATATAATATATATAATATATATATAAAAAATATATATAAAACTAGCAGAATACCAGGCAGAGGAGAAGTAGTGTGTTAAAGAAGTTATGAAAAGAAAAGCAAACATTTTAAAAATAACGTAAGATGATTGTTAATGTAATTGTTTTGTCATTGATATGAGTGTTGCTGGCTGGCATATATATACATATAAACATATATATAAATATATACATATATAAATATATATATATGTATATATACACACACATATATATACATACTGTATATACAACATATACATATCTACATATATACTGTATATACACATATATATACAAATCTACATATATATATCTACATATATATATATATTAGGGGTGGGACTCGATTAAAAAAATTAATCCAATTAATTAGAGGCTGTGTAAGAATTAATCTTGATTAATCGTATGTAATCGCACACGGAAATTTGCCCCAAATCGCAAATGTTTTTTTTTTTTTTTTATTTAAAACGGTTTTAGTGGGCTTACAGAATCAAATAATAGACATGGACATGAATATTGTAAACTGAAGCTGTTTTAATTTCTGAAAAAAAAGCCTTTAAACTGCATTTGAATTCAAAACAGAAACAAAAATATCATCCCTGGTTAAAATTGGGCAGACTTAAAAATAAAGTGGTAGTTTAAGTACATTTTCAGAATAGTATTGTCTTTAAATAATAATAACCAAAATTTCACCATAAAGTGCAGTTTTTCTTCTTAAAAAAATAAGTCAGAAACATAAAAGGTAATTTGACCAGCTTACTCTTTAAACTCTGAGTAACATTAGCCAAAATTATTTTGTACATTAGGCTAAAACAGTGTGATCATTGAACATTTTGTAATTAGATGTATTTAGAATTACTAACGGTCACGGAAGTCCAATGATCCCCAGTAAGAGCCACAAAGTCCGCTTTCTGTAATGCATCTAATTTTGCTTGCTTTTCAGTGTGCACAAAACCATGCTTTTATCAAGGCTTCTCGGAAGTCGAAATGATCAGTCGTAGGAACGCGCTTTATTCCGACTCTAACATTTTTGTAGCTGTGATGTGTGCATCAGTGTAATGGATGTACCAGGAAATCATGCATTGACAAAAGTTCCCGCTTGCTTGGAATTGAAAGTGTGATTAAATGCGTTATTTTTAACGCTGTTATGGAGTACATGCATCAAGCTTCTCAGCTGTGCTTGTGCTAAGAAAGGGAAAATTTTAAAATAACGTAACATGATTCTGCTAACCTAATATTTTTCATACGTCCCAAACCAAGGAGATGCGAAGGTAAAATGAATCGGTAGCGCGCACATAGTCAGTACATCCCCTCGAATCAACCTCGAATGTCGGCGTTAGAGGCTTAAGACTCTACAATTAGCCACAGCGTGTGGCTTGTCTATGCTAAAGTATGTATTGTAGATCGGGGTATATATATACATTTATATATATATATACCCGTACGCAGTGGAGAAGTAGAAGTTATGAAAAAGAAAAGGGAACATTTTAAAAATAACGTAACATGATTGTCAATATACAGTAATTGTTTTGTGAGTGTTATTGAATGTTGCTGTCATCAAGGATTTGATTATCATTATTTCTTTCAATCAGGCTCGTATTTGTAGGATGTGTTCAAGTTACATTCCGTGTTTGTCAATCGTTGTAAAGATAAGAGGTTTCATTCATCGATTAGTTCCTTACTGCATCAATAAACAGCTCGTCTTCCTTTTTATCTGTGATGTGACAAACTGCATGCACGGGTTTTTTTTTTTTTTTAGCAGGACATTCACTTTTTCCACCGTGTGCTTTGTTTCGCAGTAGCTGCACTTATGAATATGATTCTATGTATAAGACGCTTCATATTTTTTTGCTGCCTTCTCAATTGTGTAATTCGGTTTTTGTTCAGCACTCTTTGGAACTGTTGCTTTTGTCTGTGCACTCGCCAGTTCACGTGAGCCGCTTGGTGTTCTTGCATCGAAGGTTCCCAGCTGTACTGGTGCCATCTCGTAATGTCAGCTAAGACCCGCACTTAAAACTTTCTCTCGCAGTTTCAATGAGTTTGTGCCAAACACCACCCTGACCATCTCATCTTCCTCTGCATAAGCACAGTCCTTCACACGTGAATATTTACCGGCAGTGTTTGTATTGGATTGCCGCTGATGGACGGCCTTATATGGGCAGGCACTAAATTACAAACGCTAGTGGTAGCCTATGAACTTAATTTAATATAAACTTACGGTTCACGCCGTGCTTTGTTTCCGCAGTAGCTGTACTTATGAATATGCTTGTATGCATCATTTGCTTCATAATGTTTTTCTGCCTTCTCAATTGTGAAATGGCGTTTTGTGCTGATCGCTGTTTGGAGTTCTTCCTTGTGCTCTACGTACTTACGTAGGAGGCGTGATGATGTTACACGAAACTCCGCCCCCCCGCGGCCATCTCCAACTCAAGACTCCATTACATTATATGGGGAAAAATAGCTTCCAGTTATGACCCTTATGCGTAGAATTTCGAAATGAAACCTGCCCAACTTTTGTAAGTAAGCTGTAAGGAATAAGCCTGCCAAATTTCAGCCTTCTACCTACACGGGAAGTTGGAGAATTAGTGATGAGTCAGTGAGTGAGTGAGTGAGGGCTTTGCCTTTTATTAGTATAGATAAGCCCTCACTCACTCACTCACTTCTCCAATACATCTACAATACATACTTTAGCATAGACAAGCCACACGCTGTGGCGCAATTGTAGAGTCTTCGCCTCTAACGCCGACATTCGAGGTTTGATTCCCGAGAGGGGGTGTACTGACTATGTACGCGCGCTACCCGATTCATTTTACCTTCGCATCTCCTTGGTTTGGGACGTATGAAAAATATTAGGTTAACGCAGAATCATGTTACGTTATTTTTAAAATTTTCCCTTTCTTAGCACAAGCACAGCTGAGAAGCTTCGATGCATGTACTCCATAACGCTGCTAAAAATAACGCATTTAATCACACTTTCAATTCCAAGCAAACGGGAACTTTTGTCAATGCATGATTTCCTGGTACATCCATTACACTGATGCACACATCACAGCTACAAAAATGTTAGAGTCGGAATAAAGCGCGTTCCTACGACTGATCATTTCGACTTCCGTTAAGCCTTGATAAAAGCATGGTTTTGTGCACAATGAAAAGCAAGCAAAATTAGATGCATTACAGAAAGCGGACTTTGTGGCTCTTACTGGGGATCATTGGACTTCCGTGACCGTTAGTAATTCTAAATACATCTAATTACAAAATGTTCAATGATCACACTGTTTTAGCCTAATGTACAAAATAATTTTGGCTAATGTTACTCAGAGTTTAAAGAGTAAGCTGGTCAAATTACCTTTTATGTTTCTGACTTATTTTTTTAAGAAGAAAAACTGCACTTTATGGTGAAATTTTGGTTATTATTATTTAAAGACAATACTATTCTGCAAATGTACTTAAAGTACTTAAACTACCACTTTATTTTTAACTCTGCCCAATTTTAACCAGGGATGATATTTTTGTTTCTGTTTTGAATTCAAATGCAGTTTAAAGGCTTTTTTTTTTTTTCAGAAATTAAAACAGCTTCAGTTTACAATATTCATGTCCATGTCTATTATTTGATTCTGTCGCCCACTAAAACCGTTTTAAATAAAAAAAAAAAAAAAACATTTGCATTTGGGGCAAATTTATTTATGCGATTACATACGATTAATCAAGATTAATTCTTACACAGCCTCTAATTAATTGGATTAATTTTTTTAATCGAGTCCCACCCCTAATATATATATATATGTAGATATATATATGTAGATTTGTATATATATGTGTATATACAGTATATATGTAGATATGTATATGTTGTATATACAGTATGTATATATATGTGTGTGTATATATACAGTATGTGTATATATATGTATATATATGTATGTGTGTATATGTGTATATAAAGTAGTTTATTCCTGAGCTTTCAACCCCTACTAGGGGTCTTCATCAGAGGATAATGCTTAGACTTACAAGAATCAAAGGCAATATACGAGGTGTGGCAGAAAAGTAATGAGACTGATTTTTTATTTACCAAAGTTTTTATTTTTTTCAAACATCAATGTTATCCCCTTCAAAGTAGTTCCCTTGGGCAGCTACACACCGATGGAGATGTTGTTCCCACTGTTGGTAGCAGTGCTGGAAGTCCTCAACCGGTATGGTCTTCAGCATGTCCGTTACACTCTTTTGGATGTTTTCTAAAGTCCAAATGACGTCCTTTGAGGACATTTTTCAGTTTAGGAAAAGTCACACGGACTGAGGTCAGGTGAATAAGGGGGCTGGGGAACCACAGGAATGCCTTTTGAGGTCAAAAATTCTGTTATGGAGAGGGCAGTTTTTCGGCACCATTTTGGCACAGACCTTTCGCATGTGCAAATGTTCAGTCAAAATTTGATGAACGGTGAATCTCTTCAAATTTAATTGTTCACTCAACATTCTTAATGTTAAACGACGGTCTGATCTCACAAGAGTGTTCACACGTTCGATGTTTTCATTGGCTTTCGTTGAAGTCCTCCCTGAACGGTGTTCATCTTCAACGTGTTTTCTGCCTTCCAAAAATGATTTGTGCCAGCTAAAAACTTAAGCTCGGGATAAAGAATGTTCCCCATAGGCCTATTTTAACTTTTAAACGCCACACTTGCCGCTTAATGGCACAACGTTGCTCCAAATTCCGCTGTTCCATTTTGCGTGACGCACAACCAAAAACACAACTTCGCTAATAGCAGTCGCAAAAATCACGTAGTTAACGGAAGGAGTTGAAACTCGCACTGAGCTATGGGAGGGTACTGATACACGTGCTCTATCAAGGACAACAGCAGCGTTGCCAGATCGCTTGCAGTGTTGCCAGTCTCATTACTTTTCTGCCACACCTCAATATAGCAATAAATTACGTGGAGAGAAGGGGAGGCTAAGTCCGTCTAGTCGGTTGGGAGGGTTATTGGGTTTAAAGTCTTGTTTATTATGAATAAGTTCTTCTTAAGTTTGCATATACTGGGTTTATGTCCAAGTGTCTGTTGATGGCGTTCTCATTTGATAACCAGGATTGAAAAACTACTTTATGATACATGATACGTTTTATATATATATATATATATATATATATATATATATATATATATATATACATACACACACACACACAGACACTATGGGGTTTCCCCCCTGCTTGCTTCACTCGCCAACCCCCACTGGCCTGTGCTGCGTGCCATCTACTTCGCGTCTCTACCGCTCGCGTTGTGAAGAGGGGGGCTAAATGCACCCCAAGGAGACTCGGTTGCTTCTCCGAAACCCCCTCTTAAATGGTGATACAATGGGAAACAAATAGTTTTTTTTTTTTTTTTTTTTTTTTTACCTCCTCTTTGCTCGATCAGCTGCTGGCTTGTTGCTGCAGTGCTGCGAGATCTGAATCTCGCACGGCGCATCGAAAATTTAAAAGCCTGTACAGCAGCTGTCCTACTCTTTGTCTTTTATTTCCGGCCCCGGTCGTGGTTAAATCTCTTGGCACAAAGTCTCGTCTCACGGGACGTGAGTTTGTGATATTTTTTGGTTTAGAATTTAAAAACGGGATAAGAATATGAAAATCAAACAATATCACATTAAAATTTTGAGAAGAACGATACCAAACATATATAAATTAGCCTGATTTAAAGTGTGGCAAAAAATGTGACATAAAATCGTTGCACAAAATCATTGCACTTTTAGGCTTAGGATTTTTTATATGTATATATGTATATTTAATCATTCTGCTTGTAACCCCCAGTTAAGACATGCCCTTGTACCCAACTGAGGATTATTACTGACACCTTGTAGATTCAAACAATCATGTTGACTCTGGCATAGTTCAGTTTCTTCTGCTCTAAATACCTACAGGTGTTGTTTTTGCACATTTTCTCTTCTGCACTGAATGCAGACATATGTGTTCCCTGCTCATCACTGAAGAGGTGCACGTCATTTTATCTCTATGTGGAGATATTTATTGCTTCTTAATGTGGGGCCTGTGGACTAAAGTGCTTCATTAAACTGTGATGTTGTCTTAGGCGTAAGGAATACAACATTGTATTTCTCAGAAGTAACGGAAAATGGAAACAAATTTTATGAATGTTTCATAAAGATAAAAGACTAATTATCTTTTATACTGATCATGTGAGATGGGATTGGTTAAAAAAAAAAGATTTTATTGTATCTATAATCCAATAATTGTTCAGGGTATTTCATAATTTTTTTTGTGTGTAAGCTTTTATTTAAGTTTATTAAATGTGGCCATGGCTAGCCTTTATCGTATTAGTTTAAAAATGTAATTAAAAATATTGAGCACAGTCTGTATATTTTCTTTTAACTAGAAAGGCATGATGGATACTAAATTACTGTTCTGCAGGTTTAAAGATTTTCTTTTTCGTGGGAGGTCTCCTGATGCTCAGCCTTCCCCTCCAGACTGTGATGTGGTGACAGAGCCAGGAAGAAGTGGTCTGGAGTCTTTTCTTGGGAAAGGGCTCGAGGGAATGGGAGTTCCAGATGTGCATGCCAAGAAGGTAGATTTTACTGACAATCGTTTGAACTTGAGAAGTTTACATACCCTAATTATAGTTTGAGCCTGAGTTTATATAAAAATTAAATTGGATTAAATCTTGTAAGACCTTTTTTAACCTTTAAGAAAAAATATTTGACTATAAATTTATATTGCAGCATCCAACAGTTATTACTTATGTACAGACATTAAAGCACTTAGTCTATCCATTTTTCAGTCTTACAGGACAGATAAAGTGAAGTTTAATTTTACAAAGCAGCAACATATTAATGTATACAGGTCATTCTTGCAGATATATACAAGCAGATAACCCCCAAATTTAAAATTTCAACTGAATTTCAGTTAGTTTGAAGCAAATTAGTTTTTTTTCCAATGATCACATGGCAGCAGTCACTAATGGTGATGAATTCTACTGCATACTACAGACTTTGTCATCCTTTTCAGTCATTTTTTGCTTTTGTGCACATGTGTTGCTGAATTTAACTGACAGCACGCACATCTGCCTAATAGTCTCTTTTAAAGGTAAGCAACTCCGTTAGCAGCAGTTGAAATTGCTGCTTATAATTCTAAGCTTCCCAAGTAGTAAGTCCAAGCCATGTTGTCTCAGGAAGTATCCTGCAGCTGGTGGAAGAGTAGGTGACACTTGACAATCCTTTAGCATAGACAGCACTTCTCTGCTTAGAGATCAGTTGCCATGTAGAGGTGGCTGTCCTTGCCATTTTCAACTCTATGAGATGCTATATCATTATCAAAAACTGTAGGGTGTTTATCCATAAGGTTGCGTATATTGTACACACCCTTTGCTCATTTTAATTCAATTGTTTTGCAATTTCAATACATTAATGGTGCTTTATAATAGTATCTATCTATCTATCTATCTATCTATCTATCTATCTATCTATCTATCTATCTATCTATCTATCTATCTATCTATCTATCTATCTATAGTCATTAATACATTGGAATCTGTGAAATAAGTAATAAAACATTATGTGGTTTTGCTGATATTTCTATTAATAGTTATTTTCAGTGTAGGTTCCAACTTGCATACATAATTGGATTACAGATTATAACAGGAGTGGAGCTTGTCCAAACCCAAGGGGCACCTGTTTTTGGAAAATAAACTTTTTCCTAGAATGGAATAACAAGGAGTAGCATTCATCCATCCATCCTCTTCTGCTTATCTGAGGTCTGGTCGCAGTGGCAGCAGCTTAAGCAGAGATGCCCAGACTTCCCTCTCCCCGGCCATTCTTCTGAGGGAATCCCGAGGCGTTCCCAGGCCAGCCGGAGACATAGTCCCTCCAGCGTCTCCTGGGTCTTCTCCGGGGGCCTCCTCCGGGTTGGACGTGCCCGGAACACCTCACCAGGGAGGTGTCCAGGAGGCATCCTGATTAGATGCCCGAGCCACCTCATCTGACTCCTCTCGATGCGGAGGAGCAGCGGCTCTACTCTGAGCCCCTCCCGGATGACTGAGCTTCTCACCCTATCTTTAAGGGAAAGCCCAGACACCCTGCGGAGGAAACTCATTTCAGCCGCTTGTATTCACAATCTCGTTCTATTGGTCACTACCCATAGCTCACGACCATAGGTGAGGGTAGGAGCGTAGATCGACTGGTAAATTGAGAGCTTTGCCTTACGGCTCAGCTCCTTTTTCACCACAACAGACCGATGTAGAGCCTGCATTACTGTGGACGCCGCACCGATCCGCCTGTCAATCTCACGATCCATTCTTCCCTCACTCATGAACAAGACCCCGAGATACTTCAACTCCTCCACTTGGGGCAGGATCTCTCCCCCAACCCTGAGAGGGCACCCCACCCTTTTCCGGCTGAGGACCATGGTCTCGGATTTGGAGGTGCTGATTCCCATCCCAGCCGCTTCACACTCAGCTGCGAACCGACACAGAGATCTGAAGATCACGAACTGATGAAGCAAACAGGACAACATCATCTGCAAAAAGCAGTGACCCAATCCTGAGTCCACCAAACCGGGCCCCCTCAACACCCTGGCTGCGCCTAGTCATTCTGTCCATAAAAGTTATGAACAGAATCGGTAACAAAGGGCAGCCCTGGCGGAGTCCAACTGTCACTGGAAACGGGCTCGACTTACTGCCGGCAATGCGGACCAACAAGTATAATAGAAATAGTGGAAGATACATAATTTTAAACCAAAGGCCATATACAAGCAAATAATCCGAAGACAACAATTTTTTAGTGGGCAGTTAAAGTGTTCTGCAGGGTAGAAGGATATAAATGTTTGAAAGCAAGTGTTTTTTTCTTTCCATTTAGCACAGGGATTTCCAACACAAATGGCTACAGGTTTTCCTATCTGTCACTTCCTTAAATCAGTGACCAGTTCATGCTGCTAATTGACTTCTTTTCCCTTTAATTGCTTTGTTTTTAAAGAATTGGTGATGAAATTATCAATTGTTCCTTAAACTGCAGCCAAACAAAAATGAGATGTTAAGTGAGCTGACGCATGACTAGCTGAGTCGGGGCCTCAAACTCCAACCAATTTCACTTCAGCCAGTTTCTTAATTAGAAGCCAATTCTTATTATTAATTAAACCCGTTATTTAATTCCATGGCTTGTTGGTGCTCTTTTTCTGCCACAACACACATTTCCAAAACTGCTATTTTTTTTTTCTTTTCTAAAAGCACCATTAAAATGTTTTGTGGACCTGAACAGATCAACATTACTGAGACCTTGACCTTTCTTTATTTTCAGGTATTGTTTGATCGACACAGGTTAGCTGGTTAAGTGTTAGCTTAGTTTGTATCTCATTACTGTTTGTCTCCTAAATAAGAGAAATGAAGAAGTGAAGGGGCCTGTATCTTAAACAACAAGTCAATTAAATTTAAGGCAAAAAGCTTAATTAACAAGAAAAACTAGTCACTAGTTAAAGGGTTAGAATGAAAACCTGCATCCACTATGGCAGTGTTTCCCAACCTCAGTCCTGGGGACACCCTGTGGCTGCAGATTCCTAATCAGTGACAACACCTGATAACACTGATCTCATTTAATTAGCTGGTATTATTTTTCTTTTATTATACATTCAGAAAAGCCCAGCAGCATGATTTTTACATTTATAAGACATTTACAAATATTTCTGCTGTTGCTATAGATTTATATGCTTAACTCTCCTTTGTTGATTTCATTATATTTTGCCCTTCCTCTGTGCAATTTTTCCCCCTTCATTGTATCTCATTAATGTCAATTAAAAACTAGCAGAGCAGACACGCTGGCAAACACAGAATAATCAAAGGCTGCAGCTACTTTAGCATCAGACCAACTAATTAGCAAATAATGGATTAATTAAACAATTAGAACACCTTGAAAAGTAGAATGAAAATCAGGATGAAAATATTGTTAAAAAGAAAGACATTCCCATCTATCTGCTTAGCTTTATTAATTTATTTATATATATATATATATATATATATATATATATATATATATATATATATATATATATATATATATAATAACCAAACTTAGTTTTCTAATTTCAAATAACACATCACTTAATTAGCCCAAGAGTCCAATTTAAAACAGAAGCTGATTGAAACAAAAACCTGTAGCCACAGTGTGCCCCCAGGACCGAGGCTGGGAAACACTGCATTATGGCCTACAAGGATCAGAGCTGAACATTCCTTCTAGCATTGCATTTGGGAATTTTTATTTGTATTGTTTTTGTTTTGTTTATGTAGCTAATTCATATGATAATCGTAATCTTTGAGTCTGCCCAACACATCTTGGAAAGGCATATTGCAGAATACTGGTATCCTTGAAACAATGGCTTAAGTTATTGCAACAAATAAAATTTGCAGACCATATTCTTTACAAGATACTCTAATATAAGGTTCATGTTAGAATAAGCAAAACTGAGCATAGTAATATGAAGTTAAAAGTCTTCTGTCCTTGTTGTTTCTATTCTGTATTTTAGATTCTGTTTTCCCGAGTTGACAGTCCTGTCCTTACTGAGGAACAGATTGGAGAAATTATTAATCAAGGATTTAAGGTAGGTTATTAATTGTGAACATGACATTTTTATATTCTCAACAAGAAAGGGAGAAAATGTTGGTTATTTTGGACGTGATCATTTCTGGTATTGGTCACTCATTGTAGAAGTTACAATGGGTAACAGGTCCAGGGAATTCTTGCTGGTACACTATAGAACATTAGAACACTCTAGACGAGAACAGGCCATTCAGCCCGACAGAGCTCGCCAGTCTTATCCATTTATTTCTTCCAAGAAAACATCAAGTCGAGTTTTGAAAGTCCCTAACGTCTTACTGAAATTTACCCTTAACAAGTTTCCAACTGTGTCCCCGTGTTCCTGATGAACTCATTTTAAAATACAAATCTCGATCCACTGGACTAATTCCCTTCATAATTTTAAACACTTCAATCATGTCACCTCTTAATCTTCTTTTATTTAAACTGTGAAGGCTCAGCTCTTTTAATCTTTCCTCATAACTCATCCCCTGTACCCCTGAATCAACCTTGTCGTTCTTCTCTGGACCTTCTCTAGTGCTGCTATGTCCTTTTTGTTGCCCCCAGTACTCCAGATGAGACCTCATCAGTGTGTTATAAAGTTTGAGCAGAACCTCCTGTGACTTGTACTCCACACATCAAGGCGCTATATAACCTGACATTCTGTTAGCCTTCTTAATGGCTTCTGAACACTGTCTGGAAGTTGATAGCTTAGAGCCCACTATGTCTCCTAAATCCTTCTCATAAGGTGTACTCTCAATTTTCAGACCTTTTTTACTTCCTATGTGCTATACTTTACATTTACTGACATTAAAATTCATCTGCCACAAATCTGCCCATGCCCGTATGATGTCCAAGTCCCTCTGTGATGATTCAATGGATTTCAGATAATTTGCCAATTCACCCACCTTGGTATCATCTGCAAACTTAACCAGCCTGTTAATTGTATTCCTATCCAAACCATTTATATATTTTAAAAATAGCAGCACCCTAGTACTGACCCCAATGGAACACCACTCTTAACAGCAGCCAATTCTGATAAGGTTCCTCGCACCATCACCCTCTGTTACCAGTGTCGAACACAATGTGCACCCATCTACAAAAATCACCCTAATAATTTAAATCATGCTCAAAAATCCCAATATGTGGTTAAGAAAAAATCATAACCGAAAAACAGAACTGTACAAACTTCCATAGTGTGCAATCTAATGACAGGTATCCTATTACTACTGTGCTCCAAAACTAAAGTCTGTGATATCCACAGTCCCCTAATTCTTCCCATAACTTTCTCTATAGATGTGCGAAGGAACAGGTGCACCTGCCTCCCAAATTGTATACTACACCTGTCTATAAATTGCCCAGTCCTTTTCTAACTTGCCCTGATCTCCATTTTGCCAAACATCACATAATGTTCTCTCCTGACCTCTGTAATCTTCCAAAAATATAACATTACTGCCTGTCC
Source organism: Polypterus senegalus (assembly GCF_016835505.1). Classification (NCBI taxonomy): domain Eukaryota; kingdom Metazoa; phylum Chordata; class Cladistia; order Polypteriformes; family Polypteridae; genus Polypterus; species Polypterus senegalus. The sequence continues at coordinate 16,680,343 of NC_053154.1, read as the reverse complement.
TATAACACATCCATAATATAAGTGCAATCCCAATCTTATTCTGCCTTTGCTAATAGAGTTCCCACTACTGAGACATTTCCACTGCATTCTATAAATCCACATCATAAAATCGCTAATCCTCTGATTTTTCTCAAAACTAGTTTATTATTCACCACGCTCATTCCTACCCTAATTTTATTCTGCATTTGCTGCTAGTCTGCGAAGTCCTGTGCAAGCTTGCTAGACTTACCTCGCCTGGGCAGAAATTCACATTGTAAGATCCACAGACCTCACATCTTAAAACATAACTCGCCTCCCAACCTGTCTTGTACTACACCCACAGGACAAGTCCAACCTAAATCTTTTTCTTATTATTTCCTTGAATAGAAATTTTGCCCTCCTTTCTTTCAGGCCTGAACATTTCTCAGTTATTTTCTGATTAAATTGAGTCAATTCACAAAGCCTGTCACAAAAATTTTGTCTCATACTATTGTCTAAATCAATGTTTCCCAATCTTTTTTTCTCTGTTGGCACAATTTTTGTAACCAAAAACATCCCAAGTCACTCTTCTATCTTACTAACTACAAACACATTATATCTTACACCTGTGCTCACTCAATTTACCAAAGGCGTGGGACTGCCAGAGAAACCAGTTGAAGGCAGCTCTCAGACCAGCATTCACTGATATGGCACTTAGTGACCGCTTTGCTGGCAGCTCACAGCTGCTTTGCCCCTTTGCCTGTCCCTCTTTGCCACAGAGGCAACACATATACCCACTATGCACTGGTCCTGAGAGTCTTGCTGGTGACTACACACGCAGGCAGATGGACTCTAGCAGCCTGGAGATGTGTCCGAAATGCTCCAAGTGATGTGTCTTCAACATAGTGATCACGGAGCTGCACTAATGCCAGCTTCTCCAGGTAGTTCTGTCTTCCTCAGAGAGATTTCGACCACCCAAGGAGGATGTCCCCCTAAGGTTCAGACCCAGGTACACTACACTATTATTTGCACAGTACTGTGGCACACTGGTTAAAAAACACAGGTCTAGATGACTACGAGTGGCTATTTTCATACTACTTTGCAGAAAGATGTTTTAGATCTGGTATCCCCATTATTGTCCACAAAGCTTAGGTACTGACACTTTGAAACAGCAAACAGGAAAAGCGAAAAAAAGCATCACTCACACCACATCCAGTTAGCCAACTCCATTTGTCATAACAAGAGCAAAAACAAGTGTGAAAGCTCGCACTCGATCATTTCCCTGCTACTGAATTCTGAAGTTAGGTTGATCCGGTCCAAGCTCCTTTATCTTCTTTTTTTTTCTTCAAGTGAACAATTCATGAAGGGGTGTTTCATTAAAGAAATACTAGGATTTTCTTTGATTTCTGAAGCTCCATTTGAAGTTGCCGTCTCCCTAAAGTTCCAGTCGCTTTTCTATAGTCACGTTAATGTCAGGTTTAAGCCATTGACATGCACATGAAATAGTCTGTCAACGGTTGCTCAATCACATTAAGTAAAAAAAAAAAATCTAAAAAACACTAATTTGTTGGAAATAAATGTTTGAGTGTCCGGGGCACATAGGGTTGCGTCTCCAGAAAAAACTCAAAGCAACTGATTTAAAAGGCAGCCACAGATAACCTACACTCTCATTTGAATGGCGTCCTTCACTTAGGAAATATAATTATTCACATAGAAATGGAACCACTTTTTAATGGATGTTGACACTTGTGCAAATAAATTTGTTTCATAATTATTTGTACTACCTAATTAATTACAGGTGCTGGTCATAAAATTAGAATATCATGACAAAGTTGAATTATTTCAGTAATTCCATTCAAAAAGTTAAACTTGTATATTATATTCATTCATTAAACACAGACTGATGTATTTCAAATGTTTATTTCTTTTAATTTTGATGATTATAACTGACAACTAATGAAAGTCCCAAACTCAGTGTCTCGGAAAATTAGAATATCAATTAAGACCAATGCAAAAAAAAGATTTTTAGAAATGTTGCCCAACTGAAAGGTATGAACATGAAAAGTATGAGCATGTGCAGCACTCAATATTTAGTTGGGGCTCCTTTGGCCTGGATTACTGCAGCAATGCGGTGTGGCATGGAGTCGATCAGTCTGTGGCACTGCTCAGGTGTTATGAGAGCCCATGTTGCTCTGATAGTGGCTTTCAGCTGTTCGGAATTGTTGGGTCTGGCATACTGCATCTTCCTCTTCACAATATCCCATAGATTTTCTATGGGGTTAAGGTCAGGCCAGGTTTGCTGGCCAATCAAGAACAGGGATGCCATGGTCCTTAAACCAGGTACTGGTAGCTTTGGCACTTTGTGCAGGTGCCAGGTCCTGTTGGAAAATGAAATCTGCATCTCCATAAAGTTCGTCAGCAGCAGGAAGCATGAAGTGCTCTAAAACTTCCTGGTAGGCAGCTGCGTTGACCTTGGACCTCAGAAAACACAATGGACCAACACCAGCAGATGACATGGCACCCCAAACCATCACTGACCGTGAAAACTTTACACTGGACCTCAAGCAACGTGGATTCTGTGCCTCTCCTATCTTCCTCCAGACTCTGGGACCTTGATTTCCAAAGGAAATGCAATATTTACTTTCATCAGAGAACATAACTTTGGACCACTCAGCAGCAGTCCAGTCGAGACGTGTTCAAGAGTGGCTTGACACAAGGAATGCGACAGCTGAAGCCCATGTCTTGCATACGTCTGTGCCTGATGGTTCTTGAAGCACCGACTCCAGCTGCAGTCCACTCTTTGTGAATCTCCCCCACAGTTTTCAATGGGTTTTGTTTCACAATCCTCTCCAGGGTACAAGTGGTTATCTCTATTGCTTGTACACTTTTTTCTACCACATCTTGACCTTCCCTTCGCCTCTCTATTAATGTGCTTGAACACAGAGCTCTGTGAACAGCCAGCCTCTTTAGCAATGACCTTTTGTGTCTTGCCCTCCTTGTGCAAGGTGTCAATAGTCATCTTTCGGACAACTGTCAAGTCAGCAGTCTTCCCCATAATTGTGTAGCCTACAGAACTCGACTGAGAGACCATTTAAAGGCTTTTGCAGGTGTTTTGAGTTAATTAGCTGATTAGAGTGTGGCACCAGGTGTCTTCAATATTGAACCTTTTCACAATATTCTAATTTTCCGAGTTACTGAATTTGGGACTTTCATTAGTTGTCAGTTATAATCATCAAAATTAAAAGAAATAAACATTTGAAATACATCAGTCTAAGTGTAATGAATGAATCTAATATACAAATGTCACTTTTTGAATGGAATTACTGAAATAAATCAACTTTGTCATTCTGATTTTATGACCGGCATCGGTATATAGAGTTTTAAAAAAATTTGGAGTTGGGGGTCGGGGGCCCCAGCAACCTGCATTAGAAACCGACTTGATGGCAACTCTGGTCTGCTCTGAAAACTGAGAAGGATGGTTCTGAGGGCAGATAAGGAGGCGTTTCTGAGAGGAATCTGTGAGCAAGTGACACACCATCTATGGTCTAGTGAACCCACGTCCTGCTTACGGAGGAGTCAAAGCATTACACACATTTGAATCTGTTTGTCAGAGAGTCTCATTCAGGGCAGTTGATGGAACAGTCCTTATGAATGGCACTGCAGTTGCGACCCGCTCGGCTGGCTACTTTGAGCAGCTGTTTAAAGCTGATCCTCCGGCTAGGACGTTGGATATCTATGGGTCCACGATTCTTGAGGCTGATCCTCCAATTAGCTGTTAACCACCCAGACTCGCAGAGATTGCACAGGTGGTGAACCAGCTGAGGGTAGGGAATTCTACTGGGATCTGTGGTATGCAGAGTGAACTTCTCCAGGCTGGTGGTAAGGCTGTCCTTCTGGCATTGCTAGCAATCTTTGCTTCCATTTGGGAGACTGGCATCATCCCAACTGACTGGAAAGCGGGACTTGTTATTCCTATCTGGAAAGGGAAGGTTAATCGCCTAGATTCTGGCAACTACAGGGGCATAATACTGCTCTCAGTGCCGGGTAAGGTCCTTGCTAGGGTTGTCCTCAGTAGCATCCATGATCACTTGCTCACTTACCAGCGACTGGAGCAATCTGATTTTACGCCTACGAAGTCTACCATCGACCGAATCCTGGCACTGAGGGTTCTGAGGGAGCGAAAACGCAAATATCGGCAGAGTTTCTTTGCAGCCTTTGTTGGTTTTTGTAAAGCATTCAACTCAGTTGATCGAGCTGCCGTGTGGGACATCCTTAGTCTTTATGAGATACCCTCAAGGTTGCTGGATATCATGGCCTGCCTGTACATTGGTACTGTGAGTGCTGTGCAGAGTAGCGGCAGAACCTCTCCATTTTTCTCAGTTGATTCTGGGGATGATGAGGGTTGTGTTCTTACTCCTACTCTGTTCAATGATTGCATGGACTTAGTGTTGGGCATAGTTGTGTGTTCCAGTGGCTGTGGGGCATCTTTTGGCAGAGAAAGATTAACTGATGTTGACTTTTCTGATGATGCTGTGATCTTCACAGAGTTAAAGGAAGCTTTGATTGGGGCTCTCGATAGACTGAGCGAGGAGTCTGAGTGTCTGGGCTTGCGAGTGTCCTAATAAAAACCAAGATCCAGGCCTTTAATGACCTGTTGGGTACAGCCATCAGTAGTGTGTCTGTCTGCGGACAGAGTGTCAACCGCATCAAGAGGTTTTCTTACCTCGGCAGTGACATTCATGTCTCTGGTGATTCTTCCTATGAAGTCAGTAGACGGATTGGGAGAGCATGGGGGGTCATGAGGTTGCTGGAAAGGGGTGTGTGGCGCTCTCAATATCTCTGCAAAAGGACGAAGGTCCAAGTGTTTAGATTCCTAGGGCCTCATGCATAACGCCTTGCGTAGAATTCGCACTATAACATGACATAAGCAGAAAAGCCGAAATGTGCTTACACACAGAAAAATCCAGATGCATAAATCTGTGCGTTCACCCACTTCCGCGTTCTTCCGCTCCATAAATCCCGATCTGCGTGACAAGTAACGCATGTGCACGCGCCTTCTGTCCCACCCCGTCTCCTCCCAGAATTACGCCTCTTTGAATATGCAAATCAATATAAATAGCCCTTAAGCTCAGCGGTCTGTGACAAGTCAATGGCAAAAGTAAGAGGGAAAATATAAGAATTTCAGCGAATACCAAGTGGAGGCAAAGAAAAACTTACTATTTGTTGATTTAAACAGTGGTATAAACAACAAAAGGAAGTTGATAGAGTGACATAGCGTGTTGGAGAAACTTGAAAGCTCAAGTTCACAGAGTCGCACAGTGCCCGACATAAAAAAGAAGTTGTCACATATCAAAGTCGCAGTGAAAAGGCGAGACGTAGCCCACCATCTGAGTGTCATATGAAAGCTTATTAGGGTACAGAGAAAAAAGGCACACGGTGGGGAAAAAGCACGAAATGTTAACTTCAATCTCGAAATTTCCACTTTGATCACGTAGTTTATTTTGTCATTGAAGTGGAACATCATAAACTTCATCTTAAAATCGCTTAATTTACTTGTTTCTCAAATCCCATCGTAACTAAAGTAGCTCGTTAAATGCTTTGTTTTGTATTTGATCTTCTATTTGCTCTATGTGTGTGAATCACTACGTGCTTCCGCTTTCTCTTTCTCCGACTGGACACAGAATCCATTACATTTGTGATATTACAGCTGTCTGAATAATTAAAATACTGAGATGTATACGTGATATCTTTTTATGATGATAGGAGTTTAAGCATGTTAGTAAACAGGGGAACACGGTGCGTGATTGTGCGTGACCTTCAATAAACTTATTATAGCAGTACTGTCTCTTTCAAACGTACTAATCTCCAATTCCTGTCCTTACTTTTCTTTCTCCAAATACCCAATCGCCACACAATCAGCTCTGGCGTTAAGCCATCTGTAAGCTTACAAAGAGGATTCTTCAAAACTTTTAAGGAACATTGAAATATCTTTGTAGTACATGTTTATTCTATTCATCTATCCTTCCAGTGTCACGTCAGCCCCAGAAAGAATACAGCGCGAGGTAGGATCAATCTGTGAACTAGCTAGCGCTGCGAAACCGTGTCCTCACATGTTTAATTATTAATAATACAAATTATTTAAATGAAGTTAAAGTTTTATCTATATAATATAATCAACATATTTTGCTGCATTTTATCTTAAAAATGATATTGTCATTATATGTAAATACGTACTTTATAAAGTGGTGCAGGTTGTGCAATATTATAACTATTGCAAGTTTACGGTGAGGTGATTGTACTTATAAGTACTGTCACTGTAGGGGGTGCTAGTGCTCCCTTGAACCCTCAGGTACCACGCCAAACACCAGGTAAAAGTCCAATAATTATTTTTTGTTATAATAATTAAGTGCACAAAGCACCACCACTCCACTATTCTCAATAAACAATAACCAATCCAATAATAAATCGCAGTCCTCCACTCCCAGACGCGTTGCGCTCCTACCACCCAGTTCAGCTCGCCGTCTGGTAGCTCCCACAATCCTTTTATAGTTCCTGACCCGGAAGTGTTTCTCATCCTTCAGTCCATAATTCCCTATCACTTCCGGGTCAGATAAAAGTCCTTTTTTTCCACCCCGGGGGAATAGGGCAAAAAGAAGTCTTCGGCCCTCCCTGCAGCTCCCTCTTGCGACCCCTGTCATATCCCGCAGGGCTGAGGATAAAAACTACAACGTCCATGACTCCCTGCTGGTCATCGGGGCACCTCCATACTGCAGGGAGGGCTCCATCTGGCGGCCTGGGGGACATGGCTGGGGTAAACTGCCGGGCACAGTACAAACATTTCTACAAGGAGCCCTTGATGGACTGATTGATTGTTTAAAGTTCTTGGGATGAAACTGTTTCTGAACCGCGAGGTCCGTACAGGAAAGTCTCTGAAGCGTTTTGCCATGGCTGAGGCAGCATGTGGTTGATGCCGTATACTGATAGTTCTCTTTCTGATCAGCTGCTGCTGTGATTCTCCACTCAGATACAGTGATATAAATACTCCGAGTGGTGCAGTGAGAGTAATATGTAAAAAGATGATCCGCTGTGGCAACACCTAACGGGAGCAGCTGAATGAAGAAAAAACATGCAGTGAGAGTAACAACGCTAAAGCATTTATGGTATTTGGAATACTATGGCTATTCCCTGGACCATTATATTGTTACAAGTTAATTACAATCAGATGCATTACACTAATAAACTATATGCGGTTAGTTTCAGTGTATTTATAAAGCCGCATCAGGAAAATAAAGAGTGAACACACAGGAACAGTAGCATTGCTTTGACTCTGGGTGCCGCCAGTCTGCAAAACCGAGCGGAGAACTTGCGTACGACAAGGTATGAGGTACCGTGGATATGTGTGTGGCTTAACGCCAAGTGTAGGTTTTATACATTGCGATTTGAACGTGGAAACGTTACGCAACATTTCTGTGCGTATGCACCGTTTATGGATGAGGCCCCTGGTGCTTCCTCTCTTGCTATATGGTTGCGAGACATGGACGCTATCCAGTGACCTGAGATGAAGACTGGACTCCTTCAGTACTGTGTCTCTTCTGAGAATTCTTGGGTATTGCTGGTTTGACTTCGTGTCGAATGAGTGGTTGCTCACGGAGTCCAGAATATGAGGCACATTACCTGCATTGTGAGCGAGTGCTGATTACGGCACTACTGCCTTGTGGCGAGATTCCCCGAGGATGATCCAGCTTGCAGGATCGTCATTGTTGAGGACCCGACCAGCTGGGCCAGGCCAAGGGGATGCCCAGGTAACATCTGACTGCAGCAGATAGATGGTCATTTCTGGAGGTTGGGACTGGACCGCTTGTTTTTCAGGACGGTTGCCAACCAGGATCTCAAGGTGTTTCGTCGTGTGGTGGGTGTGGCAACACTCTTATCAGTGCCTGCTCCCCAGCCTGACCTGACTCTAAGAAACTAAAACGGTGAATCTATTTTTGTCCTTGAAATTATTAAACATTTCTCTTATGGATGTGCTAATGTCCAGTTAAAGTACCTGAAGTGCATTCTGACTTAACTAGTTCATTGTGTGACAAAGAAACACTTAATTTTGTTCTGCACGCACAACTATCTCAGTCTTTGTTTAAAAGTTACAAGCTTGAAGTTTAGATCCATATGTCACATCTTTTTACATCAGTACACTTAAACTATAAGGTGACTATTTGTTCAGTTTTCTTTCCCCAGTGGTACAAAATCAATTGCTTTTATTCAGAAGGAACTAAGCAGAATTTAAAAGATATGAAATTCATACATTTTTGTTATTGTTTATTTCTTAGTCTAGTGCTCCAAAGTGGCTAGTTCTGAACGAGGCAGCATTGTATTGGAGAGCCAGTGGTAATGCAAGTTCTGCCCTCTCCTGTCTACGAAGAGCTCTTAACTCTGCACCACAGGAGCATCTGGATATCCCTTTAGTTAATGCAGCCAATCTTCTTATTTACTATGGGCAGTACCAGGAGGCACAGCAGTTACTGGAGAGAGCACTGGCCATCAATCAGACTGAGGTATTTTATTTTTGTGGTTATTCAGACTTAAGGTGATATTAATGAAACAATGTTATGCAAATAAAAATACTTTTACTTGACACATGAATGAATGTGAATGTTTCTGTAATTATACATTATGTAAAGTTTTATTAGCTAAAACCTTGAACGTTTGAAACATTTAGAATTGGACTGTTTTCATTGGTCTGAGAAAAGTGACTTTTTAATTTCCTGTTGTAATGCCATCCATATTTATCCATTTAATTCATATGTTTCAAGGCACTTGTGAATCCAGTCAGAAAGCAAAATAAATTCAAATAGCAGTGTGGATTAGTGACCAAGTAGTTGGGCTACGGATATCAAGATTACAGATTCAGTGTGTAATAATGCATGAGTGTGCGAGTCTAAGCCACCTAATACGTACATTTTAGCTGTGATTTGTAAGTGGCTTTGGGTGGGGCCCTCATATACTGTTACTGATCCACTTCACTCATAATTTTATAGCCGATTGAAATTTCAGTGATTATAATCAAATAAAATATGCACAACATGGTGATAAATCAGTCAAAACTACAGAGGGTATAGAAAAGAATCATACTCTTTGAAAATATTCACATTTTGTTGTTTTAAAGCCTAAAATGAAAACACACACAAGCATATTTTTTTCATCTTTATTTACTCGACGTAACATAGAACATAAGCATACTTTATATAGTACTTCCTATAAGAGCATGTGATCAGCAGGAACTTTACAAAGCACACAATTAATACATTACTGAATAAAAAAATAAATTATTGAAATATAATACATGATAAATCATAAATGAAGTAAGCCCTAGAAAGAGACATTATGGTGAAGACTGGGAATCACGCAACAAGTTCAAGTGGCCCTAGTTGAAATAGGTACATATAGTCTGAAAAAATACATGAATAATAAACTTAATTATAATTGATCTACTGCGGTGGGTTGGCACCCTGCCCAGGATTGGTTCCTGCCTTGTGCCCTGTGTTGGCTGGGATTGGCTCCAGCAGACCCCCGTGACCCTGTATTCGGATTCAGCGGGTTAGAAAATGAATGGATGGATGGATAATTGATCTAAAATGTGAGGGGGGGTGGACTGGCACTCTGCCCGGGGATTTGTTTCCTGCCTTGCGCCCTGTGTTGGCTGGGATTGGCTCCTGCAGACCCCCGTGACCTTGTGTTAGGATATATCGGGTTGGAGAATGACTGACTGACTAATTTAAATGTGGGACCTAAAATATAATTAGAAAAGAAAAAGAATCTGCATTTTGATGGCATTGTGGGTGTCATACAACAGATACAGAGAAACAGTAAAGATTTAAAATCAAGGAAATTGCCTGAGTCAAATTGGTATAGTGTATCAAAGACTTTCCTTGTTGGAGGGGTTACTCTTAAGTACTTTTCCCAGGAGAAGTTGGATTATTCTGTGCCGTTCACAGTCTTTTAGTCTCCAGTTTAAAATGAGAGTGCTATGTTTTATCTCCTTTGACAAAATGTTAAATCCTGTTTAAGGGGAGCATATTTGAACATGCCTTCTTCTATACAGTTTTGTCATTATTTAGACTTGCTGGATCCCAACATACATGTACTTTTTAATAATTATTTTCAAATGCATTGGAGAAAAGTACAATTTCACACTTTATTCAGTAGAGGTTTTTATCCAATATAAATTTTAATATTGAAATTGAGAAATCCTTGCATACATTTGTTAGCTACTCTTTCCAGCTTTTTAAATTTTTTGCTATTATTTTAATATGCTAGTCTGTGGTTAAAAAAATGTATCAGATATGTCTAACTCAAATATGAATATGCTGTACTAATTGATTTTTATTTATATTTTTTTTAGCCGCTGACCCTTCTAAGTTTAGGCCAAGTGTACCTGGCTCGAGGGAATGTCCATGGAGCAGTGTCTATATTCCGACAAGCTCTATCCCTTACCACCCATTGCCCACAATGCCTAAATAATTTGAAGCTGATCCGCTGTTTACAGTTTTATCCTTTATTATACAATCTGACCACCACAACATGTAGCCGTGAGTATTAACATACTCTTGTAAGTATTTGCAGCAGTTTGTGAAGTGTCTCAAATATTTGAAATGGTGGGGTTTGTGCAGGTTTCTTAAACTCTGTCCTAAGTAGAATAAAGGAATGCAGGCAAGAGTTTCCAGTTAGAAAACAGTATAGACAGGTAGCCAGTCATCAAATTCATTTAAATCATTTTACTTTAAGTTCTTGCACTGTCTATGTCTTACACCCATTCTGTATTTCTGCCAGCCCTTACCTTATATAACCTTTGCTCTCTTAATATCCCATCATCTTTGTCCACATGTTCTGGGACTGTCCTCCTGTTGCTTTCGTCTGGTCTCTTGTCTCTAGCTGTCTTTTTTTAAGAACGTGTCTTTGAATTTTCCTTATTTTAGATTAATATCCATCTTCTCATGGATCTAACTGCACTTACTCTTTCTCCTGTACTGCATAAACTGTTTTTTTCAGGCAACACAACAGCAAAACTGCCATTTGCGTGTAAGATGGCTACTAGAGATGTTCTGATCAGATTTTTTGTTTAAGGCTTATGCCGATCACCGATTTCATGTTTATGGATCGGCCAATTCTGATACTGATTAAGATTTTTTTTTCTTCTTTATCAATTTAAAACAAACTTGTTACACTAAGCTCTTGTATAAATATAAGCCTTATGTCCTATATTAAAATGTTAACTTTGTTCTCTTTGTAATTAAACTATAGATCAGAGGGAACTGTTTAATTTTTATTAACATTGAATTCTGTAGGGTTACTGTTCAGTGACAATAAAAAAAAATACAATTTCCTTAAAATACACACCTTAAATATTAGAATATATACAAAAATATTTATCCATAATATGGCATTAAACAAAGTAAAATTGTTCTCATAATTACAAGCTGTCATGTTGTTTTTTTCTGTAATGTACCTATTTGAAACAAAGCTTAATAAAAAAAAAAAAAATCCCTCAATGGATTAATATTGGCATTTAAACACTGCTTATAAATGTATATATTTACATGCACTTAGAGGTTTTAATCATTAATTACAGTACAACGTTTTTGCTGTTAAAATAGACATTTACTGTACTTATGCAATTGTGTTTTTTTCTTCAATGTATTAACTAGATATTCATAATTCTTGAGGTGTAATTATAAATATGAATTACCATTTAAATTAGTAGCACTTATTTCTTAATAAAACGTCTATTACACAAATAAAAAACACAGTACAAATCTTTAAAAAAGACGCAAATCTGTTAAATGTTCATATAAGTTGTTTATCAAGAAGACACAAGGCTAACATGCTTAACAGGTTTAATTATTAAAAGACACATTTTGCTGTTTAGCTAACAAGCGTATTGTTTACTAAGCATTAATTTCAAATTCTTATTTTCTTTTTCCTATTAAAAATGTAAGCTGCAGCACTGAGCACAAGCTCGCTGTGCAAATGCAAACCGTGTCTGCCTTAATTAAAGGACAAAATAAAAGAGGTCTGAATTAATCAAAGTAGCCTTTTTTGCTGTCTGTCCTATTAAACAAGACGACTTCTCTAACTCCATTTTCTCAGTCTATTACTCCACTTTCTTTAATGTAAAAGCTCAAGACATGTGCTGGCTCAACTACGTAATATGTTTCCGAAAAGGAGCACTGCAACGAAATTGTGTTAAAGCAGGGGCTTAAAGGATCATTTTTTGTGGTTGACCAATTTACCAATTACCAATCTGGCCATCTGTAGTGAAAATCGTCTGATATAGATCAGTGGCCGGTTGATCACAGCATTCTCAATAGTTGCCTGGCGATGGTTGTATTCTGATTCTCTTCTGTTAAATCTCTGGCAAGCCTCTTATTATAATTTAGTACTTTTAGAACTATCTACATCCTAGATTAATGGCTCATTTAGTGCCATTCTCAGTGAGCGGTCTGCTGCATCTCATTTGGAGGAGGATTAGATGGCCATGGTCTTATGACTCAGTGCTTTGGTTTTTTTTTTTTTCTGTCCCACTCACTTTTTGTCTTGTTGCCTTCTTTTTCACAGGGCTTGGGGGGAGGGGCACTATTTAGGGTAGGGTTTGATTTTTACCTTATTAAATGTAATTGTTATTCCATATTCTTTTTATAATAAATTTAAAAAAGACTGGACACAGCAGTGTAAGTGAGTATAGTATGAGTTAAAAAATGTAGAGTTAAAGGCCTTTGGCTAGCCCACGTTTAGGTGGTTTAGGCTGAAGTGGGACTAAACATGTCTTATTTAATCACATTTATATTTAATGTAACGTAGTTGGTAATGTTTGAATCTATTTGTATTTTTTAGAAGACCGACCATGTTATAGTAATATGGAGAATCTACACTCCTTGGAAGCCGAACCATTAAGCAAGATTTCCACAGATGTTAAAGAACTTGCATCTTCTGCAGAATCCAACTCTATTGGACAGTCTTTGCAGTTAGAGAGTAGGTTTTCTGCTGTTTTTGTTTAATTTTGATTGAGATTTACTTTCAGGTGGTTTTACATATTACTTTCTCTTTCTATGTCAATAGTATGCTTTTTTTCATTTTTTCTTTTTCTTTGTGTTGGGATATGCGTTGGGACAAATTGACAAAGATGAACTTACTGACCACTGAAAAGATAATTCTGGTGCAAAGTACATGGTATTTTTTTAACCTTCTGTCTTAAGAAAAATAAAATTAAACAAAAGGCAAGACAGAGTAGTATAAGCATGATAACTTGGGATACACAAAACAAAAGTAACTTGTATAACACTTTTACACACACAATGAATTATTGCTACATGTTTATCTTGCCAGATGATGGGGACAGAGAGTCAGGGCTAACTTGTTTACATTCAGTTGGTAGCAGCTGGTGATTTTTGAAAAAATAAGTTCCATTTCAAATCTCAAATGATGTAAATGTGTTTAAGATTAAGACATTAACATAAAAACAATTTGAAACATTTACTAATAATATAGTATGCATGTATGTGTGTGTATATATAATGTAACCTTGGCCAGATCTGTGCCTTGCCACAATTCTGTCTCTGAGCTCTTCAGGCAGTTCCTTTGACCTCATGATTCTCATTTGCTCTGACATGCATTGTGAGCTGTAAGGTCTTATATAGACAGACAGGTGTGTGGCTTATCTAATCGAGTCCAATCAGTAGAATCAAACACAGCTGGACTCAAATGAAGATGATCTCAAGGATGATCAGAAGAAATGGAAAGCACCTGAGTTAAATATATGAGTGTCACAGCAAAGGGTCTGAATACTTAGGACCAGGTGATATTTCATTTTTTCTTTTTTAATAAATCTGCAACAATTTCAAAAATTATTATTTTTTGTCTGTCAATATGGGGTGCTGTGTGTACATTAATGAGGGAATAAATTAATTTAAATGATTTTAGCAAATGGCTGCAATATAACAGAGTGAAAAATTGAAGGGGGTCTGAATACTTTCTGTACCCACTGTATGTGTGTATATATATATATATATATATATATATATATATATATATATATATATATATATATATATATATATATATATATATATATATATATGTATATATATATATATATGAATGAGAGAGAGAGAGATACAGTGTCCTACATAATATTTGAGACAATGTCCCAAACATTATGGAGGGCACTGTGTTTGTCTGCATATATATTAAAATATATATATTTAAAGATATATATTTATTATACATACTAGCAACTTGGCGCGCACTACGCTGCACGTTGGATGACCAGAGTTGAAGGACTCAATCGTAAGGACCTCTCGTCGGGTGTCTCATTGGCACGCTTTTGCCTCTTTCTTTCGCGATCACGGCGTAATCTGTCTCTCTCTGTAGGGGTTTCAGTTGCCTCTCGTTGTAGCGGCAGAGACGCGTTGTTGAGCTAATCTGTGTGAATGCTGAGTGTCCGTTTCTTGCGAGCGACCTTCACGCCTTTGCCTCTTTGCTTTGTGATCACGCTGTAATGTGTCCTCTCTCGCAGCAGCAGGTTTAGTTGCGTTTCGTTTCGGCTTTGTTCCGTAAGGTTTCCTCCGTACAAGTGCACATGGGTAGCTGAAGACGGAAAGGCATAGTGGGAATAGTGAAACACACGAATTGGTGACCAGGGGAACCATCCGACTCAGACGCGGGGTTCGAAATACTCAAGTGCACATGTTATTTATAATTAAATTTTTTTTGTTATGAACTTCCCCAAAAGAGTTGATCCCTGTAAATAGTTAATAGTATATGAACAATATAATCTGTTGTAGTACGGGCACACCTCATAACCTGCATACACCACATGTTTGGCTGTAACGCC